>NC_133659.1:292674425-292950517 GCF_037893015.1 Macrotis lagotis
TACCTTTGGTAGGCTGAGCACTCAAGTCTCAGTTGCCTGGGGGGCTGCTTACTGGCTCCTCCTGCTTCCTTTTCCTGGATCTGGGCTGCCATGCTCCTTGCTGAGTGCCCTGAGGGCCGGGCTTCACATGCTCCCTCTGTGGGTTCTGTCTCTTGGAAATTTAGTTAGAGTCTTAATTGTATGATTTTTGAAATATTATGGTGAGAGCACCTAAGAGAGGCTCTTCTGTCACCATCTTGACTCTGCCCACCCAAAATACTTTTTTGACAAGTGACTCCTATATTATCATTATATGCCTATACATGATATAGGGATTACTTATTGGAGAGTATAATTCTTTGACATCTAACTTGGTAAACCTGAAAGGGACATAAAAAAGTTATCTTCTTCAAAAGAGTTCCTTTAATCCTAGATGAGAAGTTTTGAATTTGAATCTCAAATAGCAAGTTTCATTGAAGAAACATTTAAATCAATAGAGAGAAGAAAGAATACTAAAAATTCATCATTTGTGGAAGTTTTGGAAAATACACCCCTTGCCCCCAAACCATCTGAATCCTATTGAAGCAGCCCCAAAGACTATGTGGTGCCCTTAATAATCACTTACTTTCCCTGCTCAGCATGACATTTATAACAATGAATTAACTGGAAGCATTTCCTCTTATAGTTAAACTAAGGTATTTATGAATCTCTTCATGACTCTTGAAAGCCATAAACCTTTTAACTAATAAAGAGTTCATGATATTTTCTTTGCAATCTCACATTCCTACTTCTTTATTTTTCATCTATCATTATCCTTTCCTTTCTGGATATATGAATGCAGACTAAATGAATATCCCTCCCCTTTTCTCTCTTTTCCTGATTCTCTTGAAAAAGCTTCTTTGATAAACTCCATAAGTAGGGGCTTAACTTTTAAAAGGAATTCTTCCTCTGGGAATTTACTAGGCATACATGGAAATTTCCTTGCCAGTTCACTATTGAAATTCAATTTATCTTGTAATAACCCCAAATTACTTATATGTACCAGGTATTTGATAGAAATGGAGTAGTTTTGACACCAGAAATTATCATCCCTGATGATACCTTTGTTGATTATTGTAAAACCATAGGGAAAAGTTAATAAGCACTTCTTTCTAAGACAGATTCATCACTATGTCAATTATCAAAAGGAACTTTCCCAAGTATTTTCTCAGAATATAATATACTGTCTTTTTCTTCCCTATTTCTAGTGAACTAAATTTGTTATGACTTTGGCTAGGGATAAATGTAGAATTTGGATGAAGCATGGAAGAATAACATTTTTGCCTGTGTATCTCTCCTTCCTGAAAGTCAGGTAACAGTTACTGAAGACAGTTCTAGAAGTAAATAAAACCTTGGATATGAAAAACTTATCCTTGAAAGAAAAAAAAATGCTGTTAAAGAGAATGATGGGTCTAAGCCCAAGAAAGTACTGTTGAGTCTTACTTTAGATTACTGTCTCTAAACTGTTGGTAGAAAGTTTCATTAGTTCACAATTTAGAAAAGGGTCATAAATATCAATTCCAATGTTTTGTTTTGCAAATGATGAAATGAGCACCAAAGAAGTCAAATGTCTTCACCTCCCAGTTCCCCTATTGGTCAAACTGAGTGTTAATCTGAGCATTTATAAGACATGGAATCTCTTTTTTCTCATATTCTTAAAAATAGTTCATCAGTTGTATATAGTTTAACTCTATTGCTGCTGAAAGGTGGGAAAATGGATATATTCCAGATGGTCTCTTTGGTTGAAAGCACTCTCCATATTCTCTGACTTAAATTGTGTTGTTTAGGATATATATGTATATATATATATATATATATACATATATATATATATATATATATGAATGAAACCCCATATTAAAATATGTTTTACCTATGTGTTGCTTGTGCTATGTCAGTATGCCTATAATACTTACAAAAAAGAAAAATTTTGAGAATAAATTGTTAAATTTAATAACCATTTATAAAACTGAAACAACCGTTCCTAATTTAAAATTTACAGTTATATATATACATTTATTCTGTGAATTTATTTTTTTGTCATTCAGTGATTAAGATTATATTTTTTAAAAAAAAAGTTTAAATGTTCCTTCTCTGAAATTTTGAACAAAATCTAAAAGTCCAAAAAAGAAAAGTGTGGGAAAGGAAATGCTGCTGAATAGGTATGATTTCCCATGTTTAGGTATCCATTGCCTTAGTTGGAGGGAAAAAAAGAAGCTAAACCCTTATATTGAAATTGGTTTCTAAAATAAGGACAAATCTTGTAGGTTCAATTCTTGGTAAAAAGGAAAAGAAGAAAAACTAATGTTACATCTGCCAGGAGATGTCTTCTACTTGAAGGGAGAGTATTGTCAAAGCAAAAAAAAAAAATGAACAATATCTTGAAAGGTCACCAGAAGAGCATAAAACTGTGGGACATGTTCTCATAGTTCTCATTTTAGTGATCTCCTTTAGAGCTTTGGTTCTGGAAAGTTGGTTGTTAATGACAATATTCAACTCCATTCAGTGCCAGTTTTATTTTCCCACCATGGGAAATCAGAAGGAGTGATTAATGATAAGAATCTATTCCACCATAGTACTAGAATTCAAATGAGATGTCCAGGAACTAAAATAATTTGCTTATGAAGACAGAAACTGGTAAAGGAAAATTCACATCAAACTAAGATTAAAATAGGGCTTATCATCATAGCATAGATTCAGAGCTAGGAGGAATCTTAGAGGTATTACACATAATGCACCAATTTTACAGATGAGGAAACCAAGGTACAGAGAGGTAATGAGAATTGCCCAGGGACATACATGTAACAAGATCTTGCTATCTGAAAAGAATTAATGAAATTATTAACTCCTTGAGGGCAGCAACTGTTTAGCATATGGTAGGTGCTTAATATTTGTTTTTTTAACCTTATTATTTTTATTTAATGAATTTTGTTGATTTAAGCCCAGCATAAAGATTGTATGTGCCCACGTATGGTTTAGCTAAAGATAATGGTTTAATAATAACCATTGATCCACTGAAGGTTTATTTTTCCATGTAGCCATTCACATAAGACTTGGTCAATTTTAAACTATTTCTATTTCTTTCACAGGCTCATCTAGTAGCTGCTTTCGAAAAAAGCTTAGGGAATATGACTGGTCGTCTACAAAGCTTAACCATGACAGCAGAGCAAAAGGTATGTTTATAGCAATTGATTCTGGGATTTGAAAGATTTAGTAAATTGTATCAGATATGGGACCACTTAAACAATAGAAGATGTATTTTCCTTTTAGAGACTTTGACACTCAGTCTTCATAAAGCTCTGGCTGATAGTAGCTCAGAGCTTCCCATTTGCCCTGTCACACAGAAACTGAAAGCTAAAACTGCTTCATCTATAGATTTTAATTCAAGGAACTCTGACTTTCAACGTAATATATACTGGAAGACTCAATGTCAAAGTTTTCTTAAATTCTCTCAAAATATTTCACTGCTGTTTGGAGCCCTTCATAAAAAGCTAGATGTAAACAAAAAGAAATAATGTTATTAGAAAGAAATCATATTTATTTTGGAATTTTATAAAGCTGGAAGGACAAGTAATTTGCACAGTGGATAGAGTACTAAGCCCAGAGTCAGGAAGACTCATCTTCCTAAATTCAAATCTGTTTTAGTGATGTCACTTGGGAAAATCACTTAACTCGGTTTGCCTCAGTTTCCTCATCTTTAAAATGATTTGGAGAAGAAAAGGATAAAGCACTCCAGGATCTTTGCAAAAAAATCCCAAATGTGATCCTGTAAAATTGGACATGACTGAAAAATGATTGAATAATAAACTAATCTTGGAGAGAGTTCTGTAAAGACAGAACATTATAAAAGCAGTAAAATATCCATAGTATGTTTCTCAATTATATGGAAAATTACTTATTAAATTCCTACTAAATAACAGTTTCTGTGCCAAGCATTTTACATCTATTATCTCATTTGATCTTTATCATAATTATGGGAGATAAGATTATCAATTACTCTAATTTAGGGAACTGAGTCAAAGATAATTTAAGTGACTTGCTCATAGTCACAGAACTAATAAATGTCTGTGGCTTTATTTGAATTTAGACCTTCCTGATTCAGTCTTAACCTTCTATCCATGAGCCAACAGGCTGCCTCTCCAGCAATTATAGATAGTAGACTATTATTGACTCAGTTCCTAAAATTCCATTTGACAAGAATTTATTAATTTTCTATTAAGCATTGTGCACTTTGATAGACACTTGAGATGCAGAAATAAACATAAACTCATTCTACTGGAGAAACATCTGTTCAGATAAGTAAATATACAATTTATTTCAAGTAAACAAAAAGGGGAGAGTACTACCAGCTAGGATGTTTAGGATGGGTGATGGCTCCCAGGTTGAGTGTGAAAAGTACAAGTACAATCAAAGAAGATGAGCAGGAGGAATGTTGCAGGTAAGAGGGTCAGCTTGTGCAAAGACACAGAGAGGGAAATTAGGGTGATCTATTTGGGTGATAACATGGAGATCACTTCGGAACGTAGAAAACATGAAGGAGATAATTATTCTCTAAATTCTAATGTACAGTGCCAAGTTAGAAGGGAAAGTTGATCCATTCTCTGAAATAACCTTTAGTCTAGCATAGGATAAGATACCAACAAAGGTCATTATATTAAGTAAGATTAAATGAGAAATGCATTTGAAAGTATTTGGTAAGTACTTGCTAAGAACTGAGAAAGGCCATTACTGAAAGAAAAATCACAAAAGAATTGTTCTTTGACTTATACTCCACATGGTAGGCAGAAATTTATGAAGCAAAGAGGAGCATAGAGTAGGTATAAAGGACAACATGAATAAAGATATGGCAAAGGAAGGCTGATGACGGAACAAGGAGGACCCTGAATGCCAGACAAAGTAATATGAACTTAGTAAGTAATTACGAAGTTTTTTGTCTTTGTTTTTGTTTTTAGTAGATAGTATTTTGTTTTTTCCAATTATATATAAAAATAGTTGACAACATTTATAAGATTTTGAGTTCCCAATTTTTCTCCTTCCCTCCCCCCTTCCCAAGAGCAAGCAGTATGATATAAGTTATGTATGTGTGATTATCTTACACATATTTCCATGACAGTCATGTGGGGAAAAAAAGACAGAACTAAAAAGAAACTGCACATACACATACACATACACACACACACACACACACACACACACACATATCCCACACAGAGTACATTTCGACTCCATAGTTCTTTCTCTTAATGTGGAGAGCATTTTCTATCACAAGTTTTTAGGAATTATCTTGGATCACTGTATTGCTAAGAAGGGTCAAATCAATCATTGTTGATCATTGCACAGTGTTATTGTTTCTGTGGATAATGTTCTGGTTCTGCTCATTTCTCTCAATATCAATTCATGTAAGTTTTCCAGGTTTTTCTGATATCTGCATGTTTATGATTTCTTATATAATGATCTTCAATTGCATTCCTATACCAAAATATGAGCAGTAATTCCCAAATTGATGAGTAGTCTCTCAATTTCCATTTGTTTGTAATCATAGAAAAGAGCTATGATAAATATTTTTTGTACATGTAGGGACTTTTCCCTTTCTTATCATATTTTTGGGAGACAGAACCAGTAATGATACTTATGGATCAAAACATATACTTAGTTTGATTTCCCTTTGGCAATCCAAATTTCTCCCCAGAATGGTTGGATCAGTTCACAACTCCACCAATAATGCATCAGTATCCCAAGTTTCCCACATTCCAACATTTATCATTTTCCTTTATTATCATATTAGCCAATCTGATAGGTGTGAGGTGGCACCCCAGAGTCGTTTTAATTTGCATTTCTTTAATTGATAGTGGTTCATAGCATTTTGTTTCATATAATTATAGAAAGCTTTAATTTCTTCATCTGAAAATTGCTTGTTCATATCCTTTGATCATTTATCAACTGGTGAATTACTTGTAGTCTAATAAATTTGACTCTCTCTCTCTTTATAGATATATAGATATATCTATATATATCTTTCTTATTGCTGAAGATGAATTTCTAGTATGATATTAAATAATAGGGGTGACAATGAATATTGTTATTTCACCCCTGATTTTATTGGGATGGCTTCTTTCTAGATTATCCCCATTACAGATAATGCTTGCTGATGGTTTTAGATAGATCTTAAATAAAGCCCCATTTATTCCTATGCTTTCTGGTGTTTTTTTTTAATAGAAATGAATACTGTATTTTGTCAAAAAGTTTATTCTACATCTATTGTGATTATCATTATTTCTGTTGGTTTTGTGATTGATATGGTCATTTATACTAATAGTTTTCCTAATACTGAACCAACCCCATATTATCATAGTGTATTATCCTGATGATAAATGGCCATAGTCTCTTTGCTAATATTTTGTTCTAAATTTTTGCATCAATATCATTATGGAAATTGTCTAATATTTTCTTTGTTTTAGTTCTTCCTGGTTTACGTATCATCACTATATTTGTGTCAGAAAAAGAATTTTATAGGATTCTTTTGCATATGTTTTTGTAATTATTTTATATAATATTGGAATTGTTCTTTAAATGTTTGGTGGGCTATACTTGTAAGGCCACTTAGCCCTGGAGAATTTTTCTTAGACAATTCATTGATGGCTTTTTCAAGTTCTTTTCCTAAAAATGGGACTATTTAAGTATTTTATTTCCTCTTGTGTTAATCTGGGCAATTCATATTTTTGTAAATATTTAGTCCTTTCACTTAGATAATTAGATTTGTTGGCATACAGTTGAGTAAATTAGCTTCTAATTATTGCTGTACTTTCTTCTTCATTGGTAATGAATTCCCCTTATTTATTTTCATATTGGTAATTTAGTCTTTTATAAATCAAAATAACCAAAGGTTTATTTTATCCCCCAATAATATCAGCTGTTTTATTTATTAATTAAATATTTTTCCTTACTTTCAATTTTACTGATATCTCCTTTAATTTGCAGAATTTCTAATCTGGTGTTTTTTGAGTATTTTTAACTTTTAATTTTTCTAGCTTTTTAAGTTGCATTCACAATGCATTGATTAGTGATAGATATATAAATCTGTAATATAGATATACATTTTTCCTTAAGTACTCTTTTGACTGTAAGCCATCATTTTTGTTATGTTGTCTCATTATTTTCATTCTTTTTGATGAAATTATTGATTGTTTCTATGATTTGTTGTTGAATCACTCATTCTTTAGGAATAGATTATTTAGTTGACTACTAATTTTGGACTATCTTTCCATGACCTTTATTGCATATAATTTATATTTCATCACTTTCTGAAAAAAATGGAGTCAATATCTTTGTCTTTCTTCATTTGATTGTGAAGTTTTATTCCCTAATATATGGTATAATTTTGTTTTAATTAGCATATATTGATGATGAAAAAAGTATATATTCCTTCCTCACCATTCAGTTTTCTGTAGATATCTCTAAAATCTAACATTTCTAAAATTCTATTCAGTTCCTTACCTTCTTTATTGTTTATTTTGTCATTATATTTTTCTAGTTCTGAGATGGGGAGTTGAGATCCCTGATTAGTATAGATTTGCTGTCTTTGTTATTTCTTTTCCTCCCCTTAACTTACTAAACTACTCTAGGAATTTGCATTCTATATCACTTGGTGCATGTTTGTTTAGTATTGATATTGTCTCATTATCTATAGTACTTTTAGCAAAATGCAATTTCCTTCCTTTTCTTTTTTTAATTAGATCTCTATTTTTTGCTTTTCCTTTGTCTGGGATCAGGATTGGTTCCTTTCCTTTTTTTTTTGTTTACTTCAACTGAAACAATTTATATAACTACAGTCTTTTACTTTTACTCTGTATGTGTCCCTCTTCTTCAAATGCTTTTGTAAACAACATAATGTAGGATTTGGCTTTTTAATCCACTTTGCTGTCTGATCCCTTTATTATGGGAGAGTTCATTTCATTCATATTCACAGTTATGATTACTTAACTGTGATCTCCGCCAACCTATTTATACTTTTCTCTCTCTCCTTTTATCCTGTCCTTCCTAACCAGTGTTGTGTTTTTAATCATTGCCTACTTCAGTCTGTCCTCCCTTCAATAAATCCCTACCTTCCTTTTCTTTTACCATTATATTCTTACTTCTTCTTGGGTGAGGTAGATTTCTTTACCCAATTACGTGTTTGTTATTTCCACTTTGAACTAAATCCAATGAGAGTAAGGTTCAAAACAACTCCTTTCTTCTTTATTTCTCCTGTAATAGGTCTTCATATGACATGATTTACTCCATTCTTCCTTTCCCTAGCCTCATTGCCCATAATTTTTTTATCCCTTATTTAATTAAGTTTTCATCATCCCATTAATCTTATAGTCTTCTGTCAAAGTATATTCCTTCTAAATACCCTAATAGAAATATGGTTCTTAAGATTTACAAGGTTCATCTTCCCATGTAGCAAGATAAAGTCGTCATGTTGAATATCACTTTTTTCTTTTATGTTTTATTTTTTAGAAAGATTTTATTTACTTTGAGTTTTACAATTTTTCCTCTATTCTTGCTTCCCTCCCCCCATCCCACATAGAAGGTAGTCTGTTACTCTTTACATTGTTTCCATGGTATACATTGATTTAAGTTTAAATATATGAGAAAGTAATTATATCCTTAAGGAAGAAAAATAAAGTATTAGAGATAGCAAAATTATATAACCTTTTTTTCCCCAAAATTGAAGGTAATAGTCTTTCTTCAAACTCCACAATTCTTTCTCTGGATACAGATGGTATTCTCCATCGCAGATGGCCCAAAATTGTCCCTAGTTGTTGTACTGATGGAATGAGCAAGTCCATCAAAATTGATCATCACCCCCATGTTGCTGTTAGGACATACATTGTTTTTCTGGTTCTGCTTATTTCGCTCAGCATCAGTTCACGCAAATCCATCCAGGCTTCCCTGAATTAACATCCCTTCTAGTTTCTTAAAGAACAATAATGTCCCATGACATACATATACCACAATTTATTAAGCCATTCCCCAACATTCACTTAATTTCCAATTCTTTTCCACCACAAACAGGGCTGCTATAAATATTTTTGTATAAGTGATGTTTTTACCCTTTTTCAGAATCTCTTCAGGGTATAGACCCAGTAGTGGTATTGACGGATCAAAGGGTATACATATTTTTGTTGCCCTTTGGGCATAATTGCTAATTTCTCCCCAGAAAGGTTAGATGAAGTCAAGTTCCACCAACAATATTTTAGTGTCCCAGATTTCCCACATCGTTTCCAACATTGATCATCATTCTTTCTGGTCATATTGACCAGTCTGAGAGGTGTGAGGTGGTACATCAGAGATGCTTTAATTTGCATTTCTCTAATAAATAATGATTTAGAGCAATTTATGATTTTTTTATGCTTCTTGGGTCTGGTATTTGAAGATCTGATTTTCAGTTCATCTCTGGTCTTTTCATCAGGAAAATTTTAAAGTGCTCTATTTTATTGAATGTCTACCTTTTCCTGTGAAAGAATATGCTCAGTTTTCCTGCGTCATTGATTCTTGGTTGTAATCTAACTTCTTTACCTTCTAAAATAGTGTGTTCCAAGCTCTCCAATTCTTTAATACAGTAGTTTCTAAGTCCTGCTTAATCCTGACTGTGGCTCCTTAATACTTGAATTGTTTCTTTTTCATTGACCTGACAGTTCTGGAACTTGGCAGTAGCATTCCTTGGAACTTTCATTTTGGGATCTCTTTCAGGAGATGCTTGATGGATTCCTTGAATGACTATTTAACCCCTGGTTCTAGCATATCAGGGCAGTTTTTAAAATATTCTGAAATGATATC
Source organism: Macrotis lagotis (assembly GCF_037893015.1). NCBI lineage: Eukaryota > Metazoa > Chordata > Mammalia > Peramelemorphia > Peramelidae > Macrotis > Macrotis lagotis. The sequence goes on from NC_133659.1 coordinate 292,684,266, forward strand.
CAGTTTATTTTGTTTTTTAAATGACTTTCAGGTGGTCTATAATTCTTAATTATCTATCCTCTTCCAGGTCAGTTGTTTTTGCCATGAAATATTTCTCAAATCTTCAATTTTTTCATTCTTTTTTATTTTGGAATTGATTCTTGATGTATCATAGAGTCATTATCTTCCTCTTACCCAATTCTGATTATTAAGGAATTTTTTTTTCAGTTAACTCTTGAAACTTTTTCCATTTGCCTATTTTAAATTTCAAGGCATTGATTTTTCCCCTATTTTTAAGAAGTTTTTTCCTCTCGAGTCTTGAGTCAATTTTTGTGCCTTCCTTTCTTAACTATTGACTTTTCCCCTTAACTCCAATGAATAAATCTCGTTTCTTTCCCCAGTTTTTCTTTTACTTTCTTAGTTGATTTTAAAAATCTTTTCTGACTTCCAATTGTACTTTTTGGACTTGAGACCAATTCATATTCTCCTTTGAGATTTCACATTTAGGCCTTTTAATATTATTGCCCACTTCTGACTTTATATTTTCATTTTTTTCTGATGTCATATTTTCTAAGGTCAGAGCTGTTTTTTTTTTTTTAGTATAAAAGGAAAACTGTTCTAAGACTTTTGTACTCGTTCAAATGTCTGGTCACTAACTTTCAGTGCCAGAGTCTCTGGGGCTGGTGTTTTGCCCACTGCGATAATTTGACTCAATTTAGTAGCAACTGTTGTGCTTAACAGGATTGGTGGTTTGAATTCTTTGCTAGGATTGGAGGGCTCACAGCTGACCTGCCGTTAAAGTGACCTACTGAGTCTGGACCACAGGGCTTTGGTTGCTGATCTGTGCTGTGGTTAAGAGCATCCTTCTGACTTGCCAGACTGTGCTGCATTCCCCTTTTACCCAATTGGGACAGACCTTTCCTGAAGTCCTTCTCATTTTTGTCTTGGGTTAGAAAATTGTTTCACCCTGGCTCTTTGTGGATTTTGTTGCTCCATAATTCCTTAAGAACAGTGCCAGGAGGGTTCCAGAGTTACAAAAGCTTCAGATTGTTCTAGACTTCTAGTTTTTGAACTGGAGTAGTTCTACCCTGAAACAGCACCTGAAAAGACTTTGGATTTACTATCCTTATTATTATTCTTAAAGTCTTATTATTATTTTGGAAATTTGATTTAATATTGTTTCTAAAGGAAATTGAAGAGAACTCAGGTATCTTCCTGGCTTTGTTTCCCTCTCTCTGCTATCTTGGCCCAAAATGGAAGATTTTTGAGTAGAGAAGCAAATTATCCAAACAGATCTGTGCATAAGAAAGTTATTATGAGAGATATACCAGCCAGGTGGAGGAGTAGATAGAATGCTGAACCTGGAGTCAGGAAGTCCTGAGTTCAAGTTTACCTTCAGTAAATTACTAGTTCTGTGACCCTAGGCAAACCACTTTTTCCCTGTTTGCCTTAGTTTCCCACAGCTGTAATCATGTCTTATTTGATCATCACAATAACCTTGGGAAGTAAATGCTACTATTACCTTATTTTACAAATAGGGAAAATGAGGAAAACAAAAATTTGTGATTTCCCCAAGATCATTCAGCTAGTAACTAAGTGGTTCATTGGATAGAGTACCAAGTTTATAGTTAGGAAGATTCTGGTTTGTGATTTCAAATGTGACCTTATACACCTTTTTAGTTGAGTGACCCTGAACGAGTCACTTAACACTGTTTGCCTCAGTTTCTTTATCTGTGAAACAAGCGGGAGAAGCAAATGGCAAACCACCCTACTAATTTTGCCAAGAAAATCCCAAATGAGGTCACAAAGAGTCATATAAGACTGAAAAAACAACAATAATAAATTTCCTAACTCGATGCCCAGTGTGCCATCCACTGTACCACTCAGACTCCCAGTGTTCTAACTGCTGGTGGCCCAACACTCCCACAAGCACTTAAGTTGGAACCCAAGAACTCAGCAATATGAAGATGCTTTTAACCTGAAGTTTAACAGGCATATATTTTCCATTTTACCATTCTGAATCTTCAACAAATTCAGGAGTGGCCCTGTAGAATGTTAGTGTCAAATCAGTCTGCCAGGATAAGGTAGTAATCAAAATTAGGTACAGATAGCTAAATTAATTTATTTGTTGAGTGAGATTATTTAATGTAGTTCATTAAAATGCCAACATTTATTAAAGTGCTCCTCTCTGTTAGGCACTAGGGATAGAAAGTTAGAAATGAAATGGCTTCTGTCTTCAAGGTATTCCCCCCAAAATCATTCTAAATTCACTGTAGTTGCTGCTGAGTTGTTCTCTCTAGCAATAATTATCCAACAGATTCAGTTATTCTTGTCATTTCTTAGTTGGAGATAATAAAACCATATCATCAACACATTATAGAGGTGCTTGTCTTCCCATTTTCTTACCACTTGAGGATATATCTTAAACACATTTTCATGATAAGAACTAATGGTAGTCCCAGGTTGTTTATATTCTTGAAGACTATAGCTTCTCTTATTCATTCTGATATTAGTGATAATACAATGAAATAGGCTTTCAATAAGCACTGATAACCTGAGATCCATAATGGAATGATATAATTAGAAAGGGACAATCTTGTCAATGGAGTGAAAGTCTGATTAAAGGTTGATTTATTTCATAAGGAAAGTAGGAGAAATATTCTCCAGGGTAGCATTCTGACTTGGGATTTCCTCCACACAGGAAACTCCAATTGTAAAATTTGCCTTCACTAATGTGCAATAGTAACTCATCTATTATTTTTTTCATATAGTTGCCCTGAAGACTGATCAGTTAATGACTTAACTAGGGTCCTACAATCCATTCTTAGATGACAATACAATGAGACCTCTATTTATTATACTGTGCTACAACACTATGAAGAGTTTTAAGTCTTGTGTTGTTCATAACTAATTTCTTAATACAATGAAATAGTGTAATAGTAGTAGTTAGACATAGTATATAGAGCTATATTATATACTATCTCTCTGTTTATCTGTTGGTCTTTTTCTGACTACCATTTGGCTATTAAATGTCTTTTTATATATGTGTCTTTCTGTTTACATATACATATACATATACATATATATATATATATATATACAAACACATGGATAGATGGATGGATATAAAGATAAATAGATATCTGTGGTTATCTATCTATAGGCAGACATGGATAGATATTGATTCAAACTTGTAATTTCATTGGCAAAGGAAACTTTTAACAAAGAAACTCCCTCCATCAATGCAACTAGTTAGCAATTTAAAATCTTAACTAGAGTCTCATTCGTGTCCCTTTTGGTTTAAGTCCAAACTCACACAGTCAATATGTGTCAGAGATAAGACCTGGACACAGGTATTCTTGATGTCAAGGCCGGCCCATCATGGCCTCCTGTATGATATCAGAAATAATTGTGTAAAATGTATTTTCTTCTTCTTCAAGATGTTGGAATGAGAAATCCAACTGTATCAGTCCTGAAAGAACTGTAGCTGTGGAAGAAATAGGATAATTTCTGTCACAAGGGTTTGCATTCTACTACTCTTGTGTCAATCTTCTCATAGGACTTTCCTCCCTTCAATTTAAATGACTTATCTTGTATTTTAATATTACTAGAGTTAGTAATTATTAGAGACCCTATAATTTTTATTGTAAAATAATCAGGGAAGTATTCTTTTTGAAAAAAGGATAAACAAATCAACTCATCAGAACTATATATGTATATATATATATATATATATATATATATATAATTCTCTAATGAAAATGTCAATAAAGTTTATCAATAAACATCTATTGAGTATCTACTATGAACTACCATGTGCCAGTTAGTGATATAACTACAAAAGTGAGATGCATAGTCCATGCCATTGGGCCCCCTCCCCAATTTTTATTTGATATTGTCCTTGAAAACATAGTCCATCTTCTTACATTGAGATTCATTATTTTCCTCTTCTCTGGAGAGCCCAAGCTATAAAGATATATGAATTTAATAAATCTTTTTTTTTATGAAAGAGACAGCCAAAGGATAGTAGATTGAGTGGAAAGAGAAAATAAAGTCAGAAGTACTTGGATACAAGCCCTATGTCTGAAAAATACTGTCTGTGCAATCTGTTGCAAGTTACTTAACATCTCACTGCCCCAGGAACTTGGAGTCTATGTGGCAGCCTAGTTGCCTTTTTTCTTCATTGGAAGGTGATGCTTCACAGGGAGTTCCCTACAGGTTTGTGCCTTGCTTCATTTTTCTTTTTTAATTCTCTCAGAGACTAGCTGATTTCCAATTCACATATTTTTTTAAATGTTACTAATTATTTTCAACTTTATGCTAATGCTTACCAACCAAAAATATAGAAGAAAGTAAGATTAAGATGGTGAGAAAATAGGAGAATATACATGGACTGATTGAAGGAACTGAGCATATTGAACCTGAAAAAGGGGTACATAGGATGAACTATATTTAAGCATTTGAATGACTGCCCTATGAAAAAAGGGATTGAATTTGTTCTTCTTGGCTAGAAAAAGGGAGAAGCAGTGGGTGGAAGGTACAGAGAGGCAAATTTTGATTTGATGGAGAACAAGGAAGGAAGGAAGTATCTGAATTTGTAATGTACTTGTTTAGGAAGTAGTGAAATCTCTGCTAGGTATCTTCTGATAAAGGCTAAATAAATTCACAACAGGGATATTTTTTTTTTTTGAGAAAATTCTCCTTCACTACAAATTAAAATAATTAATTTCTTCTATTTCTGAAATACTATACTGGCTCCTCAGAGCTATAATCGACCAGTCTAGAGAGAGGAGATGTTTCTTATGAGCTAATGATCCTTAGGAAGCTGAATATGGAATCGGGGGTATATGCTAAACTTGTGATTTCATGGGTATAGGAAAATTCCAGATGGGGGAATACTTTCAGTAGTAGCCCTGTAGGGAATTAGTTCATCATATCACATCTTACTTCATCAATTTACAAAGTAATTTTTGACAATTCTTTAAGGTAGATAATGCAAGTATTATATACTCATTAGGTAGATGGCAAACCAATGCCCATCGAAGGTAAGTGGATTATCCTTGGTTACACAACTAATAAATGCTGGAAACTCAAATCTAGATCCCTCTTGCTCCAACTCTCACCCATATCCAGTATACTGTGTTACCTTCAAGGAAACATTCTTAGGTAATGGTTTTCTCATTTACACAATCTATTTTTTTCAATAATGCGTGACCATATAGCAATTTTGAATTCAAAATAATTCCTGTAAGAAATGACCATCTTCTAACCTAGTTTAGAATTTTCATCTCAGTGATGGAGATAGGTAGAAAATACAATAAATAATTTCGTCCCTTGATTAGAGACTTAGGCAAAATTCTTCTAAATCTATGTAAATCTAAGTGGTTATCACTTAGCATAATAAATTTACTGAAAAATAAGTCTGACTGGGGTTAATTTTATTTAGGAAGTTGTCTCTGGGCTAAAAAAATTGACCTAGAGGGAGGATAATTCTTATTTCCTATTGCAGTTTGGGCAAAATTTCTAACATTCAAACCTACTAAAATAGTCCTATTAGTCATTGGCTACTTAGAAAACAAAGTTTAGAAGACCATCACATTGTTACAAATAACTGAAAGATCAGTACACCTTTTAATTTTTTTAGATGGAATACATATTAAGTTGGTTTTGTCAGGAATTTAGATTAGGATTTGGAATAATTTTCTTTGAAAAAATATACATACATATATATATATATATATATATATATATATATGTTAAGTAGGTCAAAAAAACCAGCACTCATAGATACATGTGAGTGGTTTTTTTTCTTTTCCAAAATTCCTTTGCCAGGTGACTGGATTAAAAAAAAAAGATCTGAAGTCTTAGACAATGGGAAATTATTTTACTCCTCAAAGCCAGTCCCATTGTAAACAATTATTAAAGTCAGACATGAAGGAAATAATGTTATATTCTTTGCAGCTGCTTCCCCAGCTTAATACCTTCCAGGCTGACTGATTAGTCACCGAATTGCAAAGTTAAAAGTGATTGTTGCAGCTTTTTAAAGATCCTACCTGAAAAAGAATACTAATCACGCAACCCTCAAAAAGTGACTATTTTTTTTTTTTGCTAAAAGAATTCTGATGAGGAAGAACCCATTGTGTCTTAAGGCAGTACATTAAACTTTTGGAGATCTCTCTCTTTTTTAATAATCTTATTTTCCTCCAACCATCAAGATCAAATTTTCTCCTTCAGCTTCCACCCACTGCTTCTGATTTTGCCCTCTATGAACAGGCAGAACAATTGCTTCTTTCAGATGACAGTTCCACATACTTGAAAAGAAAATCATTTTTCCCTTATGTCTTCTGTCCTCTGGGCTAAACATTACTCGTTCTTTCTTCTGATCTTCATATGATAAAGGACATTTGCCTTCCCTATTATTCTTTTCTGAATATTCTAGAGCAGTTTTAAGTGTGTGTGTGTGTGTGTGTGTGTGTGTGTGTTTGTGTGTGTATGTGTGTGTGTGTGTGTGTGTGTATGTTAGACACCTTTAACAGTGTTCAGAGACCCTCCTAAGGTTAACCCTAAATTATGAACCTTTGTGCAATATTTTAGCAGTATGTTAAGAACTGAACAAAATAGTCAATTGAGTAATGTCATTATTATTTAAAACTATGCCCCACTTAATGAAACTGATGATTACATTACTTTTTTTTTGACTATAATATCATACTCAACTCATTGAGTTGACAGTCCACTAAAATAAAAAAAAATGTTTTTCTGGACAAACAACTATCTGATTCTATTATCCTGCTTTCTCTTGAAGTCAGTCAAAGCACATAAAAGACTTTTCCATTTATCACTATTAGATTATATCTTATTAAATTCAGCTTCATGTTGCAATGAGTCACACTCTTGTTTGGAGCCTGACTGTCATCTGGTGTGTTAGCTTTTCCTCCCAACTTGTTTTATTGGCAAATTTCATACATAAACCATTTATTGCTTTACTCAACCCATTGTCATAAATGTCAAACAGTATAGTCAAGCCCAGATACCTTGAACATTTACTGCTTACTTCTTTCCAAACTAACAGAAAACTATTTCTGCTTACTCTTTGAATTGATTTTAAGTAATTTTGAAGCTACCTAATTATATTGTTGCCTGACAAGTATTTTTCTCTTTCCCATAAGAAGAGAATGAGATGTAAATCTAAGTAGACTACATTAACCTGATATATCAATTTAGCAACCCTTTTAAAGAAGGAAAGGTTAATTTGGCATAATGTGTTATTGATGAAGCAATGCTCATTCTTCATGATCGATATTTCCTTTTTTTAAAATGTCCACTTAACATCTCTTAAGTATTTGTTTATTGATTTGCTTATTTGTTGGTTTATATGACCCAGACTTGTAATTTCAGTAATTGAGAAAGCTGTGAAGGTTATTGCATTAGATTGTTGCTAGTAAATGTGTCAGAAATGAAAATTAAACCTCTTTTTTTCAGTCTTTGTATCTGTTCCTCTATCCACTGTTAATGTACATTTTTGTCTCTCTTAAATTCTAGAATTCTAGAACAATACTAGAAATTACAGTCATATTCCCTAACCTTTCTTCTCTTCCCTTTTTTGAAAATAGGAATAGTCTGTGTCTTCTTCCTTCAGGACCATTCCAGTTCTCCATGATCTTTCATGGAATTCATCCTTTGCATTTTTCAAATTATGCATGGAATTCATTAGATTAATTATATTGAGACCTAGCTCCATTACCAAAAATATCTAAACAGTTCCATCCTCTGTCCTTTTCATACTCAAGGAGGGATTTAGCTGGGCAAAATTACTTAAATTTCTCAAGGACTGGTAGGCATGCTCATTCTGTCTCCTTAGTTCTGTTGGTTATGACTTATCTATTAGGCATATGTGCCCCTTTCTTCCCAATTCAAAGATCATTCTCTGTAGTAGAAAAAAATATGTAATATAGAAAATTGATCTGCCCTGATTCCTATCTGATGCCATATTATTATATGATACAATATGAAAAGTGTTCCTCCCCTTTTTTCTGAACTTCCTCTTTTTTTCCCTAAGGTAGCAATAAGAAAAGAACAACAATAAAAGAACCCCAACAACTGTTAGTCATTTTGTCATCAAATCTCTCTCATCATTTTGAGTCATTCCTTTGCATCCCCGGAACATGGGAAAGTGAAGTGACTTTCTCAGAATCCTACAGACAGCATGTATCAAAGATAGCACTTGTATGTAAACCTTTCTGCTTTTGGGGTCACTTCTATTTCTGCTTTTCTATGTGTCCCTAAATCAAAATATTACAGATGCAGACCATATTCTTCTGGCTTTCAAGTCAAAAGACCATTCTCCTAGGAAACTGTCGGACTTATAAGACCAGTAAATCTGAACAGGATCATAGAATCATATTAGTATAAGGAGATTATACATACATACATATAGACATATACACATAAAGCATATCTCTACGTATCTATATAAAGATATCTATATCTATCTATATCTAGATATCTAGATATATAGGTATATATACATATATAGGTATATATATATATATATATATATATATATATATATATATATGGAGAGAGAGAGAGAGAGAGAGAGAGAGAGAGACAGAGAGACAGAGAGACAGAGAGACAGAGAGAGAGCAAGAGAGAGAGAGAGACAGGTATTTTAGAATTGGAAGACACCTCCCAAGTCATTAAATGTGACTTTTTTTAGTTGAGAAAATTGAGATCTTACAACTTTAAATGACTTGATCAAGGCTACACATTAAAAGAGTTAGGCTTTGAATTTATGTTCTTTGATTCAGAGACCTCCAGAAGGTGTTAGACTGATGTACTGGTTGCTTACAGTCTATGGTTGGTGAGAAGGAAGGAACAAAAAAAATCAACATAAAATATATAAGTGCTTGCTATGACCCAAGAATTGTGTTAAGCCCTTTACAATATTATTTAATTTGATTCTCAGTCAATAAATATTTATTAAGGATATTCTATGTGTCACATTGTGTTAAAGTGTTGGGGAAAACAGGAAACAAAAGACAATTTTTGTCTTCAAGGAGCTCATAATCAATCTAATGAGGGAGACAAGAAGTAAATATGTACAAACAAACTAAATAAAGGATAAATAGGAATTAATTAAGAGAGAGAAGGCATTAGAATTGAGAAGCTGATAAAGGTTTCCTATAGAAGCTGTTTAGAATTTTAAGGAAACCAGTGAAGGTAGAAGACATAAATGAGAAGGAAGAACATTCCAGGCAAGCATCTCTACATTAGAAAGGTTGACTCTGTATAAAAAATATTGATTCTTTGTTGTTGCTCAGTCTTGTTTGACTCTTTGTGAGCCCATCTGCAGAGTCACTGGATTTTCTTGTAAGAGATACTGGAGTGGCTTAACATTTCCTTATCCATTTCCTTTTACAGATAAGGAAACTGAGGCAAACAGGTTTAAGTGACTTACCCAAGGTCATACAGTTATCAAATGTCTGAGGCTGAATTTGAGCTCAGGTCTTTCTGACTCCAGGCCCAGAACTCTATTTATTGAGTCACCTAGCTTGATAACTTCTTGCAAGGTTCACATGGAAGGCTGACTTCTGAATTTATGTTGCTGCACCACAGTCAATCAACTGAAAAATTAATTTAGAATTGTCTATATTATTGTATAAATTCTAATTCATGTGTTGGTTGTCTCCCCTTAGGAAAAAAATCGAGTTTCTTAAAGACACAGATTTTTTTTTCATCTGGGACATGTCTGAGATATAATGTCAGCATGAATCCCTGATTGAGTCATTGGAGGATTCTATTGACCACTAGCCCATTAATCATTTTAAAACCTTGTAGATTTACAAATGTTCTCACTTCTGTAATTCCATAAGAGAACGGGAGATGTGATTTTCAAAAATTCATGATATGTTCTCCATCAAAAAAGTTTTGTTTCTTTATTTTTTCCCCAGTGAGGCAATGAAGAAAATTCAAAAATATACTAGACTCAGACTCAGGAGTTCAAATTCTGCCTCTTAAATATACTGAATGTGACCCTGGTCTAGTCACTGACCACTCAGTGGTTCTTTTTCAAAAGGAAGGACAAGCATCAACAAATCACTCAGTGCTCCAAGAAAATCTGGGACTAGAAACTGCAGACCAGTTGCTGATCTGTATTGGCAGGGGGAATTTCCTCTCTGATAGTTCCCTTCAACAATGAAATCACAGGCCTAAGCCCAACCCCCAGCTTTGCACCCCAACAAAATGAAATTGCTCATCTCAATAATATTGCCATTAACTTTTACAGAGATGTCAGTAGTTGTTTCTATTTCTAGAAAATGTAAATATTGTGATATTGAAACTAGTTCTTAACGGCTTATTTTTGAGAGATTTAAGAGAGATCTCACATTCTCCTCATTTATTGCTGAATCTAATTTCCTTTAATGGCTCTAATCTTGGTTATATGAAGCATAAAGCATTTTTTTAAGCTCAAGAAGATAAACCATATTTTAATTAAAATTTAATCTACATTTCAATCTGAATGTTATAAAACAGAACTGAATTATGTGGCTTAAAATCCATGTGTTTATCTTCATAATTAACAGTTTTTAGGTCCTGGGATATTTTTTTAATGGAAAGTTTGTTTTTAGCAATTTTTTTTAGGTTTTTGCAAGACAGTGAGATTAAGAGACTTGCCCAAGATCACACAGCTAGTTTCTTATTAAGTGTCTGAGGCCGAATTTGAACTCAGGTCCTCCTGATTCCAGGGCTAATGATCTATTCACTGCACCACCTGACTGTTCCAACTTTTAGGAATTGTACAAATTATTCTTTAACACTTTTTTCAAAGTAAAATGCTATTAACATTTTTTTTTACTGTGAATTAAATTGAAGTGTTATTTATTTTTCTTCTCTGACCACTCTGTTATCATCCAAATCATTCTCCCTTTGTGTATATGTGTGTGTGTGTATATATGGGAGATGGATTTTTAAAAAAATCATTTCTGTGTGTTTGTATGTAATAAGATATAACACTTTCTTTTCCTCCTAAATGACCTCTGTTTTTATGTGTGTGTGTGTATATATGCATGTATCTTTGCTTTTTCTCTCCATATATTTTTTTCATCCATTTAAATATTCACTACAGTGCATACCTCAAAGCCTCTGTCCTGGTTCCTTCCTTTTCTTTTCTACAGTATCTCATTTGATGATCTTGTCATCTCCTATGGATTTAATCATCATAACTCTTCTGATGGCTTTCAGTTTTATTTAACCTATTTAGGTGTATCCTATATTATTAGGTCTCTTCCTGAATGCTTAACACAACATAATCAAAGCATGCTTATTGATTGGTTGATTTATAAAAAAAAGACTTGAAATTACAGATGAGCATCTATGATTCATTTTTTTTATTTTTCAAGAAAGATATTAGCTTTATTGATATGTCCTTCTAACTAACAAAAAAAATCTTCCTATTTACAATAATCTGGTAAAAAACAGCAAACAAAACACCCCACAGAAATGTCTTTTTCTCTTTGGAATTTAAATTCTTTACCCCTCTGTAAGAAGGGGTGGTATGTTTCATCTTCATTTTGTAAAACTCACAGTTTATCCTTTCATTGATTAGTTCTAAAGGTTTATCACTGAATTGATTAGTTCTAAAGGCTCTAAAAGTTCATGAAATTTTCCTTATTTTCCTCTGAAACTTTTTTTATCATTTTTTATGATATTGCTTCTATTCATTTATGATTCTATTCATTTATGATTATTTTAGGGGTCCATTTTCTAATAGGAAGCAACCCCTAATACTCCAACTTTTAGTGACTGTGAAATGAACTACTATGAGTATTTTTGTACATATGTACATTTTCTCTTTGATTTATTTGAGCAATAGATTTAATAATTATATAGCTGAATCAAAGATTGTGTAGGCACAGTTTGATAACTTTCTGGTCATAGCTCCAAATTGTTTTCTAGAACAATTTCTGGAACAATTTAGATCTCCATCAACAATACCCTAGTGTACCTTTTTCCCACAGTCTCCCTACATTTGTAAATTTTCTCTTGTCATCTTGGCCAATCTGATAGATATGAGTTAAGACCTCAAAGTTACTTTAATTTTCATTTTTTGAAAATTATTAGTCTTTTAGAACATTTAAAAATAGTTATTGAAGGGGCAGCTAGGTGGCGCAGCAGATAAAGCACCGGCCCTGGAGTCAGGAGTACCTGGGTTCAAATCCAGTCTCAGACACTTAATTACCTAGCTGTGTGGCCTTGGGCAAGCCACTTAACCCCATTTGCCTTACAAAAAAATAAAAAAAAAATAGTTGAGAGCATGGCTTTCTTCCTTTGAGAATTGTCTTTTCATATTATTTCATATATTTACTGATAAAATATAGTTATTTCACACATTTCAAATCCAAAAATCCAGGTGTTGGTGTTTCATTTATCAAGAAAAAATTCTTGGGCATCTGAGTCATTTGCAAGCTGAACGAAAAAGTTCCAGGTTTTCATGTTTCAATGAAAGTCTTCTAGAAATTGTCAAGCTGTTTTTTAAATTAAATTAAATTAAATTAAATTAAATGTTATTTTATTTTTTTTGGTGCATCTAGGTAATGAAGTAGATAGAGCACTAAGCTTGTAGTGACTAAAACTCATCTTCATGAGTTTTAATCCAGCCTCAGACCTTATTAGATGTATAATTCTGGGCATGTCATTTAATTGTGCTTTCTTCAGTTTCTTCAGCCATAAAATGAGCTAGAGAAGAAAATGGCAAACTACTCTAGTATCTTTGCTAAGAAAACCCCAAATGGGGTCACAAAGAGTTAGACATGTCTGAAAACAACTGAACAACAAATTGTTTTATGTCGGGAATGAGAAGATATAAAATGCAAGCAAATATGAGAGGCCAGGTACACAGTCAAAATTAAAGTTTCATCTATGTTAGAAATCCTGACTAGGAAGAATCAAGAAACGCCTAACTTCTGAAACTTTAAATGAATCCAGAAGAAATTTAGGAAGATTTAATTCACAATATAGGTCATTGGAATAAAACTTGGTGGGGGATTTTGTTAACATAACCTCAAAATAGTTGCAATAGTATGATATTCTTCACACACATACATACATGCACACACACACACACACACACACAGTCTTTGAGGGTACAACCTAGTTTTAATTTTGTCTTCATATCTTGATAGCACCCCATCAATACTTATCACAGACTAGTGTCTATTAGTATTTGGCTCATATCAGGTAATCAATAATTAGTCCTTATTGAATCTCTCAAGTGACTGATTTTTTTTAATGTTTGTCCTTTCTTTGGTCCATATAGGAATCTGAACTTATTGAGCTAAGGGAAACCATAGAAATGTTGAAAGCTCAGAATTCTGCTGCACAGGCTGCCATTCAGGGAGCACTTAATGGCCCCGATAATCCCCCAAAAGGTATGTTTCCTAAAAATACTATTCCTGGATTTTATAAAATTGATTATCCATTTTACCTATTGTTCAGTGCAAAGTCAATAGTATACTATGCAGAAATGATCCTTTAAAATTATCAATCAAATGAATTTTTATTTAAAAAGCTGTCATTTATATTGTATCAGATTTTACTAATATGTACCTTATAATTTTCAAAGAATCATTTTGATATTATTAATTTGTTCCTAAGTTCATATAGTTATCTCCCCTCTATTTTCAAAGTCTACTAAAAATTTCTATATTTGTAAAACATAAATTACCATTTAGGATTGCAGATGGCATTTTCCTCACACACCCTGAACATTTACTTTTTAAAAATTTTTAATTACAATGTGCCACACATTAATCTAGGCTAATATGGTATATGAGTATGAATATAGACATGCTTAAAATGAAAAACCAGACATCTTTCTCACTAAATAATTTACTTTATGTCTTCATCAAATAGCTGACTCAACTAGTACCCTTAAAATAGGATTCAATTATACATATCCCTTCTTACATTCATCCTGGTTGAATCCTCTATACAAAATTAGGTTTACCTTTTAACTATAGAATAAATTAGTCCTATGGTGTTGATGTGAGTTCAATAGTTTGCATCTTTTTTTCCAAGGAAAATGTATGTGTTTTATGGAAAATTGTTGTGTCATAAAGTTTTCTGATTAACAAATCAGCTTTTGGTTTAAATCTTGAAATTTTAAATGGATCCAGAAGAAATTTAGAAAACAAATCCATAATAAAAGTCATTCTAAATTTTGAAACTTTAAATGGATCCTGAAGGCATTTAGGAAGCCTTAATCCACAATACAAGCCATTGAAATAAAGCTTGGTGGTGGATTTCTTTGGGAACAGATAGTTCAATATATCAACTGGAACTGGAAAATATGAACTCTATTGTGAGTTCATGAATTGTAAGAAGGATGCCCAGAATGAGGCGGGAGAAGGCAAGAAGTCTATCGAGTTCCAGTAGCGAAGGGAGTAGATTGCCAAGGTTTAGAGTAATCAAAAGTTCCATCTCCTTTAAAGCTACTTTGGTCATGTCTCAGCATTTTAAGGATTAAGAGGCCACCCAATGAATAATAAAGATATATAGATTATACTGATTTTAAGTGCCTGTGGTACTGATAAACAATCCAATAGATTGAGTGAATTGTTTGTCTTCCCACAGGTTATTTCAGTGGTCATATAGACACAGCCTCATAAATTTATATTGAAATTGGCTTTAAGTGACCCTGTTTGATTTACAGACTACACATCTTTCCATTTAAAATATCAAATATTAAATGACAGGTGAATTTCTAACATTGAATTTACAGATGATGGTTTTCATCTTATTACGTTTTTCAATGTTTCCATGTATAACAGTAAAAAATAAAAATAAAAATGCTTAGTTTTAATACTCTAAACAATTCTTTAGGACTTTAAGTTATAATATAAGTAGCCAAAAAGAAAGATCAGGTATCAAAGTCTGGCCTTGGTAAGTCTTTAAATAATGCTTGATGACTAACTGACTAACTGTATCTGTTCACATTAGCCATCTAAAGCCATAAGGATAAAAATTTGTTCTAGGATTCTTTCTAGCTGATATCCATTAAATATAAGATGAGAATTAGAAATAATAATAATTATACTAAAAAAAGTTGATGATGATATCGATAATGATGATGCTGATGATGATGAAGATTTAGCAAAATAGATGGCTTTAGAGGCAGAAGTAACTGAGTTCATCAGACTTCTCACACATTTTAGTTGTAGGATCCCAGTCTTGTCATTTGAATCCTTAATTCTCTGGCCAGCATCTGAGATTATATAAATCTTGCATAGCTATTGCTGAAATGTACTGATTGATGACAATTCTTTCCTGAGATTTTCATTCACCAATAAGATCCTAGGTCCAGACAGAAGAATAATATGATTGAGAAGTACTAAAAACACCATGTTTCTTTTATCAGGTGAGGATAAAAAAACTCAACATTCTTACATGATTATCTTCAGTATTTCTGAGGTATGGTTGAAAGGATAATTGGATTTGGAGTCAGAAGTCTAGAGTTCAAATTCTAATTCTACTGCTTACAAACTCCATGATAATGGGATTATCATGTACTTTTCCTGTGCCTCAATTTCTTCATTCACAGAAATCTAGATTTTCTAGATTTTTGGTTCCCTTTCAGCTCTCCTTTCTAAGTTCTTAGAGCAAATTAAGTTATTCAAAGTGCTTTCTGCCTGGTCATATTATATACATATGAACTATTATAATGTTATATAATACTCACTCTAAAGATGAAGCCAGCAAATAACCCTCACACTGGAAGACCAGGTTTACAAAGGGAAAACTACTGCTATTCTTATGGCTCTAATTGTAATCCTGAGGGATCTAGGTTCCACTTACTCAGAAGCCCTCATAGGTATTGTTTATTGCTTCCAAGAGAAACTCTTGGATAAGAGCTTCTTATGAGAAGAAGCTAATCAGAGATACAACTCACTAAATGGAAAGATGGTAGCACCGCCCCCCCCCCATGTAGTTGCCTTTTTGGAGATAATTTCACTAATGCCTTTTTTCACAAATAGCATTTATTTGTCATATTCCTAATGTCGAATGGTAAAGGATGCTATCTATTTTTGCTCATGCCTTTTATTTTTCCCTTAGTTGTACATGGATATTGGGGTAATCCAAAAACTTAAATGATGTTATGGTTGAAGAACAAATAGGGAGCTGGCATGCAAAAGTCACACAGATTAAGTTAGGGTCTGCCGCTGTTACAAAGTCCCTCCCATGACACTGGGGAGATTATATAACCTTTTTTTTTTTTAATGATTATTGTCCTTCATAATTTACGAAGACCATGACGTCAAGTGAATGATAACATGATTTGCCCATTATATTGCCTAAAGTGAGGGGAATATTATGCAAAGACATTCTTCTCACTGCCTTTTTATCAAGTGGTCTGATATAATAGGAAACAGGACTTGTGTTCTTGGTCTGGATAATAAAGAGAAAAGATCTTAGTGTAGGATGAAGGGAAATTTTTTAGGAATACAGTGGGATATAAAGAAAGTACAATGAAATGAGTGTTCAGAAACAAATTACTTCTTAAGAGGGCCAAGGCTAAGGTTAATGATCATAAGAAAATGGGAAATAGATCCTGAGAAGGCTAGGCTTCTTGCAACTGAAAAATAGTAATGGTTAACAAATTATTTTATTTCTTTTCCAGTTCCTATTTTAGAATTGCAACTTCTCACTGTTATGTAGTCAACTGTTTAGGAATTTACATTTCAGAGAAAATGCTGCCTGACTTTGATAGAGAGAATGTCCTCATCTGGGACTTCACTATAGCGCTAATTTCATATAGTAGGCAGAGAATTGGCTTTGGAATTGGAAAGAACTGTATTCCTGTTTCACCTATGAGAAATATTGTCTATGTGATTCTGAACAAGTCACTTAACCTGTATCCGAAAGTCTAAGTATAAAAGGTGGTAACTTACTTTAGTAGAGGTACGTTTCTATCTGTTCATTCTGTATACCCTTCTACTCCCAAGTCTAGCCTATATTCTCTTTAATTGGTTAGTAAAAATAAATTAGCTAAAAGAAAGTGTACAAAGCAATTTTTTTCACAAAAACAAGAAGAAATTTATTATTAGTGGCTAAAAGGCAATGCATATTCACAGATGCCTGCCCCCTCTCCCTTCCCTCCCTCCTTTTACTTTTCCTCTCTCCTTTCTCCTTCCCTGCATCTATCTTTTCCCCTTCTTCTTCCCTTACTTTTCTGTTACTCTGTCTTCATATTTCTTCCTCTCCTCCTCCCTCTCATCTTTCTGACAGATCTCCGTATTAGAAGGCAGCATTCCTCAGAAAGTGTATCCAGTATCAACAGTGCTACAAGTCATTCCAGCATTGGAAGCGGTAATGATGCTGACTCTAAGAAAAAGAAAAAGAAAAACTGGGTAAGCTATTGTGATCAATCAGCCTCATTGTTTATATATATTGGCTCCAACATTTGGAGGACTTGATGGTGTGTAGGAATTCAACTGTAACCCTAAGAATCAAACTCCATTTGTTACTAATTCAATGGTCATGTATCTGCATGGTTTGGTTAAAATGAAATGAAACCTCTTCAGCTACACTGATAATCAGTCGATCAAATATTTAAGTGCCTGCTATTTTCCAGGGACTATAGTAAGGATTTGCTATAGAAAGTATTTACAACAAGAAGAGAAGGAGAAAAGAAAATAAGGGAGTGGAAGAAGGAGAGGGAGGAAAAAGAGGAACAATCCCTTTCCTCAAGAACTTGCAATTTATGGAGCTAGAGTGGGGGAGATAAAAAGTGTAGAATAATCAACTCTCCAATCCATGCAAAGATGATCTGTCATCACTATTCTGAGACAGTGTGACCATATTCACCAGGCAAAGGTGATAGAATAGCCCCTATGCTTCTTATGAAAAGAAGAAGGAAAGGAAAAAAAAAAAGGAAAAAAAAACAAATACAAAAGAAAAGAACGTGCCTGCCTGGGGGTCAGATAGTAATAGATTCAATGTAATTCTGCTTAGCAGGAATAATTCCAGTGAATTGCACTTAAAAGCAACAAATGGAGGAATTCTCTTATGAAAGAAACCAACCACTGGTGAACATAGTGGTCACATAAGTGAAGTTCTTTTGATGAAACCAAACACATACGTATCTCAGGATCTTATTGGAGTGTTTTCTATTAAATAATGAAAGACATATCTTTTCTGTTTTAAAAAAATGTTTATGCAGGTAATATTTTTAAATACTGATCAGCCTTCATTCCCTTGATTTGTAATTCCACACTCTTTCATGTTTCTGCAAGGTGAACTCTAGAGGAAGTGAGGTGAATATAAACCATGGACAATTTGGCATGCATCTATAAAAACCCCCTATCTTGGCATGATTGCTATTCATTTTGGCAGTAGGCTTTTATCCCCTTTTAAAAACAGATTATCTTGTATGTCTTTTCTTTGTGTCTTTTCATTTTAATCTCAGTCTATAAAGAGGTAATGTAGCCACTTCTGAATAAAACCATAGGGGACATCAATTCTCTTTTTGAATAGTTTGGGAATATAAAATTAAAATAGAAAATGGTACTTTAACAGAGAGCAAGGTGAATTTGGATTTTATTTTGCCTTTAAAGTTGACAATATCAGCCATGTCTGATGTTATTGTAGTGATGAGGTGATTATTTAAAACCAAGTGCTTTGAATGGAGAAACCATGGGTATGAGTATTGATCAAAGGTGCTTGGTTTTAAATGGATTCTCTGACAGCTATGCTGCTCATTCTGCCCTTGTCTGAAAATCCTCAATGTCTGCGCTGTGCTGAATTAATATTTTTTTAAAGCAAAACACAGTATTGTGTTATTAGAGATACTGTGTTGCATATGTTAATTCTCTGCTTCTAAATACTGACCCCAGGCAGTGGCTAGGATGGCATCTGCAAACTAACTTCTCAAAACAAAACCAAAGAAAATTTACAAAGATTTCTCATTATATACAGAAAAGAAGACTAATTTCTCTCTTTTTTTCTTTACAGCTGAGGAGTTCATTCAAACAAGCCTTTGGGAAGAAAAAGTCTACCAAGCCCCCTTCGTCGCACTCCGACATCGAAGAACTGACAGATTCATCCCTTCCATCATCACCGAAGCTGCCCCATAGCTCTGGTGACTGTGGGTCAGTATCCATGAAGCCTTCACAATCAGCTTCTGTGTAAGTCATGTTCAAGATTGGCTGCTGATTGAAAAACAAACAAGCAATCAGCAAAATGAGACACTGGACCTCAGACTGAGTCCTCTTCTATTTATGTTTTTCAATTCCACTTTTTAAACACTGAACATTTTTTTTAAAAAAAACATGAGCTGGCTTAAATTTTACTAGTATAGCATTCTATTTTTGGACATATTTTCATTTTCACATTCTCTTCTCATATATGACAATACATATTTTCCTTTCATACGATGGAAATTGACTGTTTCCCAGCATCGTTCTCCATTTTCTCCCCTCTAAACCATGATCTTTGCTTCTTTCTATTTGCATTTGTCTCTGTCTGTCTAATTGTGCATGGATACAGGTCATCTCTTGTGTGGGCACCAAAGAAACGACAAAATGGCCATGTGATCTACAAGCACAGATCCCGGTAAAAGGCGTGTGGTGCATGATACTCTGTACATAGCCAAAAGCAAGACTGGAAAATGTTCTTTTGTTATTTTTTAGACTTCTAGGAATCATTTGCATGTTTTTCAAAAACAAATATTCTTAAATCTTTTAGTTTAGTTTAGGGTAGAATCTGCTAGTGAAAATTAAACTAAGCCTCACCTCATAAGACTTACATAACATACTAGTTAAATGACACCCCCCCATTAAAAAAACAAAAAATAGCACAATTAAAGGCTTTTGAATCTGTTTTCTCAAATGTTAAATGGGGAAAATATCATTTAGTCAGAAGGGAGCTCAAAAAAGCTAATAAAATTTAATGTTTTCCTTTATTAGATTATGAATGGCTTCATTTTTTCCCTCATTTTACCTCCACTGCCTAGCACAAGGGAGGACTCATAGTTGGAACTTATTAGCTCCTTATCAATTTATTGATTAAACTAGTCTATCTACCTGGAAAATAAATGCCCTCTACATTCCTGACAAATGATCATCCAGACCCTGCTTAAAGATTTTCAATGTCTGCAAACTTCCTCCCTTCTCAAAACAAATCATTCCATTTTCAGTTTTTGCTGATTGTATATCTTTCTTGATATTGAGTGAAAAAATTTGGCTCTCTGTAACTGACATTCATTAGTGCAAATTCTGATCTCAGAGGCCAAGCAAAACAAATTAAATTCTCCATCCACATGATATTTCTACAGGAATTTGAAAACAGTAATTTCTTCTCCACTAAACTCAACTCTTCTCCAAATTAACCATCCCCAGTTCTTTCAATTGATTCTCAGAGATTTCAAGTGCCTTACCACCTGAACACACTATTTTTATTTATACCAACTTATCAGATACATTTGGATGTATACAAACTTAGCATTGTCCCAGTGCCCTAGTTACTTTAAAGGGTTTGTAAGGGGAAAGCTTTTACGAACAGTGAATTTCTATATAAAATGTGATTGTTATTACAAATTACTTATATAATGAATTGGAGGCAGTATGACGTGATACAGAATTGTTATGGGAATTAGGAAAATATGAAATCAGTTCTTACCTCTGATAAATATATATATATATTATATATATATATATATATATGTATGTATGTATGTATTAGTTGTGTGACATTAGAAAAGTCACCTAACCTTTCTGTGTCTCAGCTTTTTTATTAAAAATGAGGGATGGTCTCTATGTTCCCTTGTAGTTCTAAAAGGCCTGCTGTTTTATATATTATGAATGTTTTATATATGCATACACATATTATCAATATCTATATAGATATAGATATGAATATGTCTCTATATGTCTCTGAGACAAAATATTGTAGACAGGTGTAAACCTGCATATGAAGAGCAAGCTCCTTATTAGGAACTCTTAAAACAATGAAATCACAGATGTAGTCTTCTGCTAACACCTCTCAAAAGAGAGAGAGAGAGAGATGAGAAACCAAATATGTATTGACAAAGACACTTTCTATGATAGTTGATATGTGGATGAAATTCCAGATCCATTTTCCCTTCCTCCCAGTAAATAAAAGTGTAAAACTAACCTATATTTTCCCAGTTCTCTATAAATATTAAATTATTTTCCTTAATTGTCAACCTTCTCTAAGTCCTATCTGATACAGCCTTAAAGTACTGATATGATTCATGAAGCTGGAAGGCAATGCCAATGGAAGGCAAACTTTTGGGTTTTACAAAGATGAAAAAAACTTTAAGAATGACTCTGGTGATGGACAGCTCTCGTATGAGGAATGAACTGTCAGTTAAATTTTTGAAGGTTCATCTCCAGAAGCTTGGCCACTGTCTGCTAAATGTCAGTGGGCAAAATACTGCAAGACTATTAAATACCTAGATCTGTTCTCTATTAAGTCATAAAAGGGTCACTCTTTGTGTGGAGGGAGCCCATTCCAAAGAAAGTCAAGGGTCATTAAATTGTTTAAGTAACTATTCATCATTTCTTTAGGTCTTGGCAGGCCATGACTGGGTGATCACTTGTCTTTGAGGGTAGGGCTGGATCATTTTTAGTTGAATTAAATGGTCTCCAAGGTCTCTTCTAATTGAAGACATTTTTGCAATTAGGAACATGTGCTCAGATAATTCCTTTTTCTCCTTTTAGTTTTAAAGTCCAATTTAATCAGGTAAAAATTCAAAAATCTTTGCAAAAATTTGATATTCATTAAACTTTTTCTGACATTAAGATGCAAAACAGAAAAAAATTATTTCCAATCACAAAGTGAGAAGAATGAATTCCTCCTCTGCATTCAATAAGTGACAAAAATGATCAGCAGTCAATCACTTTCATTGATGGAGTCAGTCATTGATGGAGTAATTGATGGAGTAACAGTATGCTTAGATGCTATAAGACATTTATAAAAAGTAAAGATGCTAGTGCCAATATGGAATAAGTTTACTATATCACTGGGGAGATAGATGAGACAGTGTGTGATTAAGTGCTAATACAAGTGAAATGGACAGGAAGAGTATAGGATTTAGTGTTTTCATTTACCTTTCTAGTAGTGGTAATGAATCTGCCCTGATCTAGTCACAGTCTCTTACCATATATAACCAAAAATATCTATTTATTGAGACAAATGGTTGGAATAGGGAGAAGATACAAAGCTAAAGTTGGAATTTTTGATTTTAGGTTTATTAACATCCTCTAATTGTCTGGTCCAACTAGGAAAACAAAGCATGTCTTGCTCTTTACAATGCTCAGGTCTAACCTCTCTACTGTTTTTTGATGATTTTTTTGACTACTAGTTACTTTTGGAAAATATCTGTTCTTGTCTTTATGCTTTAACATTCTGTTTCTTTACCACCTGTCTCTTAAACTACATGATATATTCATAGATCTTTTCAAATAAAAACAGGTTTTAAATGAAAAAGAATGGATTTAAAATATAGGGATGGGATAAGAAAGTATTGCTTACATGGACCTTGCAAAAAAAAAAAAAAGAGTAGCTACAGAGGTAGCTATATATTTGTTAATGAGAAGCACACAAGGGACAAATATACAAGAAGGAACCAGTAGTAAAAGCCATAGTCTTGGGCAGCTAGGTGGCGCAGTGGATAAAGCACCAGCCCTAGAGTCAGGAGTACCTGGGTTCAAATCCGGTCTCAGACACTTAATAATTACCTAGTTGTGTGGCCTTGGTCAAGCCACTTAACCCCATTACCTTGTAAAAAACCTAAAAAACAACAAAAAAAGCCATAGTCTCAAATATTTATGTACAGATGATCCAAATTTAGGTAACAACAAAAAAGGAAACCAAAGGTCCTATTGAAAAGCAATTTTAACTTCTTAAACTGTCACCTGGAGGATGAAACATATTACTAGATCACGGATGATGTAGATATGGGGATACTTTTTCCAAAAGAAGATAGAAAGATATGGGATATGGTGGTCATCATGATATTGTATTTTAAAAAGGTATAACCATGTGAGAAAATCTAGGAATTAGAAGGCGGAGGATTGATGGAGAACATTTGGGTAAAAATCAGTGGAGTCAATTAAATTTTTTGCTTTTTTTTTACTTAGTGTAAAAATTCCATACCTCTTAAAGAGGAAATGGATGAAGAGTATTTGAAATAGATGACAAGTCTGGCATAAATACAATACGTTAGAGGGAAGTGGGGAAGGATGGGAGCTTCAATAATCCTGATTAATTGTTGAGGAAGGCTCTTTCTGAACAAAGTAAAGTATCTAATAACCTCTTAACTCTTTTAGTGATGATTTGATTATTCAAAAAATAGAGTAACCAACAAAAGGAAATTATATTCTGGAAATCATTTTCATTAATAAAGAGAGACTGTTGCTAAGATGGAAATGATGAGAGACCTGGGTGGGAGAAAGTGACCAGTCCTCTGGTAGAAATGGAGAAGAAATTTGGGCATAGTTTGATGTGCTTTTTAGATTTGGGGAAAATATTTCAAAATGTTTAGAGGAAATACAGGTAGGATCTCATGGACTAAAAGCACTTCAAAGATAATTAGACTAGAAAGAATGTGAAAGACTGAAGAGTATAATTGTGAACATTCAAAAGGATAGAATTCAAGTAGGAGGAAAAGCAGCTTTTATCTGAAGGGAAGAACACTGAGAACTTGACAACTTAGATTTTGGAAAGAAATTTAGAGATTGAAAGTAATAGAAGTAAATAAAAGAGTATGGTTTGTTTCTATTTAAAATCAAAAAGTCACAATTACTAAAACTCAGAATGAATTCACCCTGCTTAGGGAATCTAAAGATGACAACAACACTTACTATATTGCTATATTTAGAGAAAAAGTATTATCAAAGTAGGTATAGGAAGACAGAGCTACTCACTTCTTCACCTAGTTCTCATTTACTTGACAATGAAAATGACCTTGGGAATGGAAGTGCCAGAATAGAAATTCAAGAATTTGATACTCAAGATATTGTTACTCTGAACCCCAAAACAGTTTTATAGATTCAAGAGGGAGGCATGGTGAGATATCAACTGTTCCCTTATAAAAATCATGGAAAGTATTTTTATAGGTTAATAATATTTTAACAAATTTTTTTTAAACTAAAAATTTAACCTTTGATTTAAAAAACTTAATTCAAATTTAAAAGTATTTTAAAAGTATGGACAAAATGTTGACCATCATTTTAACTTGGACATATATCCTTTCTTTTGAACACATAGAGTTGCTTTCATATAGTTCTCTGTTTCTCTCTGTATCTCCCATTGTCTGTGTCTCTGAATCTCACATCCACACATTAGTAAATACTTTATAATTGGAAGTCATCTTATCTGAGGGTACATTTCTCTAATCTTCTTTTCCCCCCTACTTAGCTTTTGTCTTTTCCTCTTTAGGATCTGTGAATGCACGGAAGCAGAGGCCGAGATTATTCTACAGCTAAAGAGTGAACTCAGAGAGAAGGAACTAAAATTAACAGACATTCGTCTGGAAGCCCTCAGTTCTGCTCACCATCTTGACCAGATTCGGGAAGCCATGAATCGGATGCAGGTTAGAGCTCTGGTTAGGCTGAGGAACAAAGCAAATGCTTAAGATGTTGGTATTTTTATCCTCTAGATTTATTTAAATTACTTAATGCAACTTTCACACCCAGTGAAAATGTTAAATATGTTCCATGTTAAATATACTGTAAAAATGTTCTCTGCGTTCTGCCATTGGATCTCAGGTTTTACCCATAGTCCCCAAAATAGAATTTTTAGTAGGTCTAGGGATGATAAAAGGAACGCAATGGGCTTGTCAGACTAGAGGCTCTGAGACAGGTTTTTAGCAGAAACAAATGAATTAATTTCAATTGGAGATTAATTTCAGGTTCATTCCTATGTTTTTAGGGAAAAATTATTCTGGAGTCCTTAGAGTCCTAATTTTTTTCTCCTTCCTGTCAACATGTGTTTGTTTCTTTATGGACTTTTGAAATATGACTTTCAAGTGACTTTCTCCTTTAGTATATTTTTTAAAAAACCA
Organism: Macrotis lagotis; assembly: GCF_037893015.1. Classification (NCBI taxonomy): domain Eukaryota; kingdom Metazoa; phylum Chordata; class Mammalia; order Peramelemorphia; family Peramelidae; genus Macrotis; species Macrotis lagotis. The sequence goes on from NC_133659.1 coordinate 292,709,332, forward strand.
ATGCATTTAAAAAAATAAATAAGGCCATCAGTATTGTTTATAACTGTAGAAGAAAAATGGTTACTTCAAAAGTAAATATTTGAATTTCCCTGTACTTATGATGAGAGGAGTAGTTAAATTTTGATGAAATCAGACTTTTTTGATGTATTTTTTTTTAATACTTGTAAACTCATCACTCAGCACCATGGAGGATCTAAATGAAAGGTGGGAACCCTTTTGGCTGAGCAAATTCATCCCACACAGAATGTTAGCTGTTGGATGATTTTGGTGACTTTTTTATGAATTGATGCCCCGGTGGAATGAATAAAGCTCTGTTGGATTTGAATATGGACTATGAAATTTATAGGGAGCCTACCCTATTTTTATATATTGCTCTGGCTTTGTTTCCCTCCAAGCTGATCTTATCTAAATAATCTAATTCAAAATGTGGAAAAGGGCATTTTAGTCCCTAACTCTATCTACAGTTCTACAATTTATTCTAGTTGCCACGTATTTAAATTATTCTAAATAAATATCCAATAAGAGAAAAGTGAACTTATAAAATTAAAAGATTTTTAATCATACCCTACTCCCCTAAGCAAGGGTCAGGGGCCTGGTTCTCATTCTCTCTCTCTCTCTCTCTCTCTCTCTCTCTCTCTCTCTCTCTCTCTCTCTCTTTCCCCTGCTCCCTCCCTCCCTCTCTCTCTCTCTCCCTCTTTCCTTTTCTCCTACTGTCTTTTTTACTCTCTCTCTGTGTCTTTATCTCTGTCTATGTGTAAATATATGTATATATATATACATATATTTATATGCCTATTAAAATTGCTTAGTGTTCAGCAGTTAGAGAAATAATGTGATTCTTTTGATTTTGATTTTCTGACCTATTTTCTCCTCCTCCTTCTCTAAGAAAGGAAATTCTGGTTCTGGGTCCCATATTTGTTCCTTTCTTATGTTGTTTCCCAGCTGTGAGGCAGGGGACATGAGAAGAAAATCTTTTCTCTAATTCAATTCCATTTCTTTTTGGTGATCCCCCCCCTTTCTTTGCAACAGAATGAAATTGAAATCTTGAAAGCTGAAAATGATCGTTTGAAGGCAGAAACTGGAAATACAGGAAAACCTGCTCGACCTTCATCTGAGTCTTCCAGTAGCACCTCCTCCTCCTCCTCTCGCCAGTCTTTAGGGCTTTCATTGAACAACTTGAACATCACTGACTCTATTACCTCAGGTGATTGTCTGTCTCTCTGTCTGTCTGGCTGCCTACACCTGCCTATTATTTCACTGAAGGAAACTAGGAATGATGAAAACATGTTAACTTTCTTTTTAATTCTACGAAATGTTTCTTGAATGTAATCAGCCTAGTAAACACAGCAAAAGTTAAAGAGTTGTAGTCAGGAGATCTGACTTGATCATTATCTAGGTAAGTTTGAATAAGTCACTTTTTATCTCTGGGTCTCAGTTTCCATAAGTATAAATTGAAGGGATTTAACTAAAAGGTTTCTTCTAGCTCTAAATCTATTATGGTAATGGAAGTTTTTTTTTTCCTTCAGCATTCTTGACTCCTATCTCAGATTTCACTGGTATGTATTTGAAAATATAGAAAATGAGGAAGTCCTCTCTGCCAAGACAAGGGGTGTTACAGGTAGTTTGTGAGAGTTTCCAAGGGAGCAGAAGGGTAATTAATTTGCCTAATGTTGCTTAGCTAGTATATAGCAAAAACTTGAAGTCTGCCTTTTCATTGACAGCCCTGACTCTTCATCATGGAAAGTTAGAAGGGAGAGTATTTTTTCAATTTAATTTAATTTTTCCTGTTTACCTGCAAAAATAAGTTTCAACATTCACTTTTAAATCCTTGAGTTCTGAATTCTTGAAGGGAGTGCATTTTAAAGAGTTTCTTTTTCTAATCCCTAACTGTTGATCACTGTTATTTCTATTTCATCACCTGATGCAGCTCTGTGATCCCATGCATAATATCTCTTTTATCAAGAACAGAAAGAGAATCTTCTCAATATTGTCACTCAAATTACTGAATAATTTGTTTAATTGGTCCATTCATTACTTGTATAATCCAGAATCTCTTAATCATAAAATTCATGATTCAGAAATTAAAATAATATTTAGACTTTCATCTGTCCATGATGTATATGTTATATATATTTATCCATATTATCATTATATTAAATATCCATGTATATTCATAATATAGATATTTGATATTATTTATTTTCAATCCTAAATTAATAAGTTTTATCTGACTCTCAAGGAGTTGATATTCTTAAGTGGGAGAGAATACAGATATATAAAATATTTATGAATGCATATATGTATGTATATACACTTATATATTTGTGAATATATCTACATATACACAAAACACATCAGACTGTAAACTACTTGAAAGCAAGACAAATAGCATATCTTTGTATTCCCAGTCATTTCAGTATTCGTGACATGCAGCCATTAAAAATGACTGTTAATTTAATGATCCATCTCTAATAAGTGTCACTTATTAGTATCAGAATCTATTATTCAATGTAGATATGACTTATTCTTTATCCAAGGTAGAGATATTATTTAATTTCAGGTAGAATAGTATTTTCCAATGAATGATTAAGTGGGAACCTATGATCCCCTAGACTTGCTTATAACTTTCAGCACAGCCTTAGGAGCACTTTTCGTAATTACAAGATATGACCACCAGATGACGCTGGAAAGCTATTAATATAAATGCTTAAGTACAAAATCAGATTCTCCTATAAAATCTCAGAATTTTCCTCTATTTGAATTAGAATAAAAAGTCAAAGCTGAAATAATATGAAATGTCCTAGAGCAATGAAAATCACTAATTTTTTCCCCTAAAATGGGTGCTTATCCATGGCCTCTGAAAACTCAGAATTTTCATGCCCCCACTACTAAAAAAGAAACTGAAAGATCTTAAATTCTGTGGAATATAGTTTCCTATGCCTTCAGAGTAAGAAACCAATCTAAATAATAAGTATACAGATATATACATATTATATGTGTATATTATGAAATTATATGCATATTATGCCATATTTCATATATATATATATGTATATATATATACATATATATATATAAACTTGGGAATTAGGCTAAGAAACCTAAATTCTAAACAAAACATATAGTAGAGACTGGATGTAAATACTGAGTCATGGGACCTTTGCCCTAGAGCTAAAAGGGACCATTGAGGGCAAATTATCCAAACTTTCTTTTTATTAATGAGGAAATTGAAGGCAAATTTTTTTTTAAAAAAAGAACAATTGAAGACAAAACAATAAAACATTAAACCTTTTCCAGAGAATAGATGGAATAAATAGCTTAGTTAGGATTTGAACTTGGGTCCTCTGACTCCAAATCCAGACTTTTTTTTTTCCATTATACTGTACCTGTCAATTAATTAATTTAGAAAAGACAAAATAGAATTTTAAAATAGAATATGGCAGGGTTTAAAATAAAATGATAAGATTTTGGAGAATAGAATAGGTAAAGAAATTCAAATAAAGTTGTACTTTCTAACAAACACACTAGTTGGGGTAGAAGTTATTATAAGTACTAGAAGAAAAAGGAGTTCTCTGCTTGATATTGGCATCCTATTAAGAGTTCAAAAATGAGTCCATTACAGGACAATTTTCAGGAATTAGCAATTGAGAGCTCAATATTTTGTTCTTGCTTTATTGATTTGGTTTTTTCACCATGTTGCTAAATGGGGTTTTTCTATGTCTTACCTTTTGTCACCATTAATATTTTTGTTTAACAAATTTCAAAACATTTCAGTGTTTATATTTATCACTATATTTAATAAATAAATAATACATAAAGAATATATCAAAGGAAATCTTAGCAAGGAAGACATCAGAAACTAGGAAAAATTTCTAGAAGTGGACATTTTGGCTGAGTTTTGAAGAACACTGGGGATTCTAAGAACATGAAACATTGTGTGCAAAGAATATCTTCTGGCCAATGTGACTTTGCCATAGAATAGATAGAAGGAAGTGACACTTAAAGACGACTGAAAAGTAGGAAAGGGTAAAGTTATAAAGAACTTCAAATACCAAAGAAAGGAATTTATTTTTGATCCCGGGGAATATAGATGTTCACTAGAGCATATTTAATAAGGGAGTGACATGGTCATTGTTGTACTTTAGGAAAAGCACTTTTGGATACTTTTAATGGAGGATGGAGGATATTGAGAGAATTGAGGTTGACAGAACAATTAGAGGTCTATTGCAAAAAATCCAGGTGAGCTGTGAAGAGGCCTTGGACTAGGGTGGTGACAGGGAGAGTGGAGAGAAAGGGGATTTATCTGATAGATGTGGTAGGGGTAGAAATAAAATTTCTCAGTGGATTAGATTTTAATGGGATTGAGAATAAAATGAGGGTGGCATTGAGGATGGCATCTGGATTGAATGTCTAGTTTACTAGGAAGATGCTGATACTCTCCATTATAATAGGGAAATTGGAAGAACCAAAATGAGTTCTGCATAGGATACATACCACACTTAATTCAAACCCAATCCAAAATGTTCAATAGGCACTATGGAAATAGGAATGTATGGAAAAGAAATGAAATGAAACTCAGTTCACAAACTAGGATTGTATTTATAGGTTTGGGCAAGATCAGCAGAGAGGAGGTGGCTAGGTGGTACAGTGGATAGAGCACCGGCCCTGGAGTCAGGAGTACCTGAGTTCAAATCCGGCCTCAGACACTTAATAATTACCTAGCTGTGTGGCCTTGGGCAAGCCACTTAACCCCATTGCCTTGAAAAACTAAAAAAAAAAACTAGAAGGAAAAAAAGATCAGCAGAGAGAGAGAGAGAGAGAGAGAGGGAGAGAGAGCAAGAAAGCAAAGGAAAGGAACATCTTCCAGGGACTAAAGGGTAGGCAGAATTAATACTAAATAGCAGGAGTTCAGAAGGATTAAATAGAAGAATAGACAAGAAATGGGAAAAACATCAATGAATGAAAAAGAGAAGTGATTGATCAAGGAATCCTTACAGTAATGGCAAAGTGAACAAGGAAGGGCCCCTTTTAGAATGTTATATTCCCTGATACAATATTATCATAAAACCTAAGAGAGTTGACATATGCACTTTTTGCTCTTTGACTAAATGTATCATTTTTTTCCACCATTGATACTTTATTTATGGAATGGGCTTAACCACCAAAGTTAAGTGTAAAGTAAAAAAAAAATCACTTTAATCCTATTTCCCATTTCACAACTCTTGTTTACAAGGTTAGACTTTTTAATATTCACAAATTCAAGGGCACCAGGATTGTTTGTATTGAGACTACAACGTATTAGATACTGTACTAAACAATTTTTCCATAGGTAGATTTGAAATCTGGACTTTCTGATTCAAGACCCAACTCTCTACCCCTGTAACTCTCAATGCCTCTAATAAATTAGATAAGGGGACAGTTCATGAGAATGAAACTATATTTCACATATTTGAACTAGAAAAATGTTCAGTACGTGCTGCCATCTTACTTGGTCACGCCCCATGTGTCACACCTGCTGTTTTTCTCCCTGGAGTTGTTTCTGTAATCATTCATCAGCTTCAATCAGTTGATGGCTAGATTCTCTGACATTGATTGCTTCCATCAGCTAGCAATATTAATTTAACAACTGCTGTACATCCCGGGTAGATAAACATTAAGAAGAAATAGCTGTCCTTGTCTTCAAGGCTTTTATAATTAAATGAAATAATAAAAGTAGAGTCATCAGGTACATTTAGCTATATGCAATAATGATGAGATCATCATTTTAGAGGTGAAAGGGACATTGAAGAGCATTTAGTTCAATGTTCTTATTTTACTGATGAAGATTAACTGAGATATAAAAAGGCAAAGTGAGTATCATGGAGTTACACAGTTAACAAATAGTAAAGGCAGAATTTAAAGAAAAGGTATACTGCAGAGATAATACATATTATGGTACCATGATGCAATAATGCAGATATGCAATAATGAGAGATAATAATAAAGTAATAATAATGTTCACATTGTGTTTAATTTGAGCTCAGCACTGACCTCAGTGATAGAATAATGACAATATTTACATAATTTATGTTTGTATATAATTTATATATATATATATGTTTATATAATAAATACTATAATATGTTATAATACAATAATAACAATTATATATATATATAATATATATATATATATATTATATATATATAATTTATATATGTTTATATAATAAATACTATAATATGTTATAATACAATAATAACAATTATATATTAAATATTATATGCTTAGGCATCTAAATAACTTAGGGATTAGGGTGCCAGGTCTGGATTCAGGAATACCCGAGCTCAAATGAGTCCTGAGATACATACTAGCTGTGTGACCCTGGATAAATCAATTATCCTCTTTTTGACTTATTCCATGGGAGAATGAAATGGCAAACCATTCCACTTTTTTTGCCAAGAAAACCTATGGACAACATTGACATACTATGGTCCACGGCATGATAAAAATTACTAGATACCTGAATGAGTCAACATCCTATTAGATGTCAGCTACTATGTTAAGTATTTTACAATTATTATCTCATTTGATCTTGATATCAATCATAGAATGTAGGAACTATTATTAAATATTATCCTCATTTTATAAATGAGCAAATCATGGGAAAGGTTAAATGACTTGCTCAAAGTCATGTATCTAGTTAGTATCTGATTTCTTAGTAATTGAATTTGAACTCAGGTCTTCCTAACTCCAGTACCCAAGTTCTGTCCTCTGTGCCAATCTAATCATGGCCATTAATCATTGTTGAAAGCTCAGTGGAATATGACTTGGAGAAGAAAAGGATAATTTTTCATCTAGTGGGAAATGATGGCCTCATAGGCAAAATTTAACAATTCATTTGTCAGAGAAATAGGTTAGTCTAATGTTATATTGAAATTCAGAGATCCAATTAGTAAATTTGTTAGATTTCCCTAAATGATTTAGGTATTTGAGTTGACTGGAAGTTACTGCCTGTTTCTGGGGAGAAATATATAATTCAATATTGCTTAACAATAGTTGCACGGAATACATTGGAAGGGAAGGGGAATGATAGTTTAGAATAGATGTGCAGCAGATGCTTTTTGACCACTGAAATGTCAAACCAATTTCTTTAAGCCCCAACTTCTTTAGTCTGAGTTTATTTTTATTATTTCAGTCTAATTTTTAATGTATCTCTTTACCAACTTTCTCTTTTCATCTTCTAAATACCTGAAGTGACAAAAAAAGATAGGGTTACTGTCAAGATTTTTTTCCTTCATTTCACTCTTATGTGTGAGTCAACATTTTTATATTCTGCTGCTGTTCTGTTTTTGCCCGTGAACTAGCCAGTTCTATTTGTCATCCAAAAGATATGGGTAACTACATCCCGAGTTTGTATCTATACCAAGTTTATTGTGAATGGCGAAATGATTTTGGATCAATTCTAATAAATGGATATAGCACTTTACATTTCAAAATACAGTTCAATCAGTATTTATTAGGTAGGTATAAGACAAAACAAAAAATAGCACCTCCCTCATAGAGTTTTAGTTATCCTGAAAACAATTGGAAAAATTATTGAGAGGTATCATGGTATAGTAGGTAGAGTTAATTTTGGAATTAGCTAAATTTTGGTTCAAATACTAACTCTTAATCATGCTGGTTATCTGATATTAGGGAAGCTATTTAACTTTAAAAGGGTCTGGACAAATAATTTAATTTGTATGTATTTTTATACATGTATCATCTCCCCTGATAGAATGTAAGCACTTTGAAGACAGGGACTTTTTTATTTTTTCTTTGTTTTCTTAGTTCCTAATAAAATATCGGGCTTAATAAATGTTTACTGATCGATAACCAAATTGTAACCAACTAAACTGAAAGATAAACTTTTCTTCTTGAAAATTCCATGTTTCATGAAGTATGGAAATAATAGATCTGAATCGCTCTCAACCCCTTCCTCCTCTAGTCTCACCTCTCCACCAAAATATGAACCTTTGGTAATTTAAAAACCTAATAGTAAAAAAAGTTAGGGGGGTGGCTAGGTGGCACAGTGGATAAAGCACCAGCCCTGGAGTCAGGAGTATCTGGGTTCAAATCTGGTCTCAGACACTTAATAATTATCTAGCTGCCTGGCCTTGGGCCAGCCACTTAACCCCATTTGCCTTGCAAAAAACCTAAAAAAAAAAAGTTAGGGAGCATCTTACTCTAATCTAAAAAACAAGGAGTCAAAAGAAAATCCTTCTTCCCTCCCTAGCAAAATTAGTTAAATAGTATCTTAGTTGCAGTATGGTAAGCATAAAGTGAATAAAATAATTATGATTAATATAGTTCTGTAGAAGAAAAAAAGGAAAATGTTATGGTCATATATTCCTATCAATGTTTAATAATTGCAGAGATTGTCCAAGCAGTAATATAGCTGGGAATGTGCCCTAATGCTTGAAAATAATTTACAATGACAGACATCACAGTATCTTCCAAGTTTATAGATTACATGAGAATTTGAACATGGATGTTTTCAATAGGCTCGAAAAGGGAGGTTGCTGTTCTAACTAAATGTCCTAGTTTTCACAGTGACTGGTTTTACTCGGATGTGGTTATGCTCATAATGTCTGCTCTGGGTGGGGAAGGAAGATTGGTTCCTCCACACAAGCACATAATGAAATCGGAACTTTATATTTTCTAGCTTGAAGCAAAGAGCCAGTTCTTTTAAATCTAGAAGCTGAATAAAAAAGGAAGAAGAAAAATGCAACGGTTTCTCAACTCCAACTAGATTAGAATGGAAAAGATGGTCCAAATACACTTATTTGAACAATGTAGCACAGCTATTCCTATTGAAACATGTAATGTAATGGGGGGGGGAAATTTCAAGAAAAAGCAACTGATTTCATTTTGTTGTAATGCTGATTTTATCATTGGCTTGTTTTGTAGATATTTTACTGGAAGATGCTGCTGATGGAACTCTCCATAAAGATGGCCGCAGTGTGAAAATTATAGTATCTATTAGCAAGGGCTATGGTCGATCAAAGGTATTCTACCTATGCTATCTTCTGTGTTATTTTGGACATAGAAAAATCCCTGCACCCACAAATATTTGATCTCTCCTGATTTACAGTGGTACCATTCCAAGTCAAATATTTTCTTAGTCTTTTGCACAATTATGTAGGGGGATTACAGATCACAAAACAAATGAGATAATTGCTTGAATGAATATGACCTGTACACTCTTCAAAAAAGCACAATTTTATCCAAGTCCAGATCTTTTGGTTTCTTACTTTATACTGAAGTTAAGAGTTATCTCTGCTGATTTGTCACCTGCTGTTCAACTACCAAACAACAAAGATTCCTTGAAGGTTTACTATTTTTCTGGTACTTTGTTAAGCTCTAGAGGAATGAATGAATAAATAGTCATATGTTAAGAACTTGCTATGGATCTAACCCTATCCTGAACATCCGGGATAAAAATACAAAAGTAAAAATTGTCCATCCTCTATAAGCAATTGGATTTGAAAAGACAGAAACAGCACATTTAGGAGAGTGGTTACTAAGGAGGTCCATTAATGGTACAGAAAATTACAGAGATAGAAAGCAGGGACATAGAGAAAGAGTATACAAAGACAGAAATGAAATGGATTGAACCCTCACAGAGTCTGTTGTATCAAAAAAGATATACACATATATACAAAACATTTTTAAGGGGGATGTAGGCATGAGAATCTGAGGAAATTTGGGAAAAAATCAAAGAGATGGTGGCTTTTGAGCTGAGCTGTGAAGAAAATCAGGACTCATACAGAATCTGAGAATTAGAAGATATCTCAGGTGTCCAATCCAAATCTTGAGTACAAAAATGACATTCATCATATATGAAAATACAATCACTGATAGAAAATTGTACTTAGCATTTTTTTTTCATTTTTTTAGATATTGAACCAAAATTTGCTTCCTATTATACCCACCTATAAGTTCTCATTCTGTTAGCCTTTGGAGTCTATCAAAACACCTCTAATTCTCATTCACAAAAAAAACTACTTGCTAAAGCTAAAAACAAACTGTTTTAGGGCTGCTGCTGCAGTATCCTTAAATCTTCTCTTCTCTAAGTTCTTGTAAGGTATGATTTTACCACCTCGGATCATCCTCCAGAATGTTTATGTCCACTCCAAACATGGTACCTAAAACTAATTATGATAGTGGAAATATAGTCTAGTTGATTTTTACTAAAAATTCAAAGGCAAGATTTATGTTTTTCTTAATTATAGTAAATGCAATTATATTATATTTTCATCAAATTAGATCTTTTTGCTACCTTATCTTGATCTTTTTGACACCAATTTTGTTCTAATTTTCTTACCCTCCTATCTTCATGAGATAGGTAGCCTTACTATGCTTTCATTCAAGTTATTGGAAAAAGAATTCTGATTATAACAGGTGTTGGTACTAAAGCAAAGACCACACCTCCAAATGTATAATGATTGTATGTCTACAAAAATCTTTTTTATGTATTTGTTACAATGTGAATTAGCTTCTTCTGTATGACTTCTTTCCTCCCTAGGTTTTCATGGATCACCCCTTTAGTGAGGTATTCTAGAATTTTGTTAGAATCTGAAGTTCCTCTGAACTTTTCATCATTTCTCACAGTGTAAAACTTTTCTAATTTATTCATTACCTTCATAAATGATTTCTATACTATAATTTGTTTATCCATTCTCCAACTGATTGGTACCTCAATTAACAACATGCCAGATTGGCCTCTTAGGTTAATATAATTTGAAGAATATCAGGCCATGGCATGACAGAGGTACAGATCTATATCTGGAGGGAATCTTAGAGCCCATCTAATTTGAGTTGCTTCATTTTATAGATTAATAAAAAAGGGTGATTTTCAACCAGTTAGGAGGCAAGATTTGAATACAGTTCCTTTAACTTTCAATCTAGGACTCTTTCTAGTTTCTACAGTCCTTTCTCTGCACTTTTAGATACCTGCATTTTGATTCTCCTCCCTAAATTCTTTTTAAACAGTGATAAAAGAATCTATGGTAAACCATTTTAATTGGAGTAATACTGTAAAATGTTTATGTCTTTCATCTTCAAAACAAACAGTACTTAAATTTTTTAAATAATTGAGGAATTTAACTTTGAGAAAATCTGGCATATCTAAATTTACAACTAGAATAATGCTCCAAAGACTTTAAAGTTATAAACTCACTATATGAACAAAAGAAACATATTGACTTTTCCTAAATTAGTATTTACACCAAGGTCTATGATATACTCTATGAGGCTGAAACCATATTTTGGCTTTAAAAAAAACCTGTTTATGAAGTGTTTTTGTAAGGCCCAGTTATCAATCAATTATAATAGCATTGGAAAAAAGTCTTCCTCTAGCCAGAGAACTTGGAAAAGTGTGACCCTAAGTTTAAATCAATGAATTTCCCATCTAAACCATAGAACAGTAAGTGATTTTCCAGTTCTTTTAGCAAAAGTTCCCACTGGCATGAGTTAGAGACTGTGTAAGTTTAGTAATAAGATGGGAAAATTTCAGAATTTGGGAGTTAGACAGGACCTCACATAGTCATCATGAAAAAGAAGGGGAGGAAAAAAACAACCTCTATTTCATTACCCAAAGCTGACCATATGAACTGTCTTTTAAGAAATTTGGTGTAGACAAATCTAAGTCTTCCTGAGGTGATCCATTCCACTTTTAAAGAGTTCTATTATTAAAAAGCAGTAGAATAAGACATATGCCCTGGTATCACGAGCATTATTCAGTTAGCATACCAAATTTTACCTGTCAGCATTATTTTAATTGTATGATAAGGTTTTACAGATATGTACATGTTGATCTACAAAGTAGGTAAATGAAGAGGTTTCTATTTATATTGTAAATTCAGGGTACTGAAATAATTCTCTTAGGTCATATAAAGAAGTTTTTTTCTTGAGGGTAAGGAATGATATTATTTTTGTTTTTAAATCATCAATCCCTTGTTGACTGGTTTATGTTTTTCCCTCATAATTTAATTTAAAAATTAATTTTCAGAACTAAGATCAAGTATATATATCTATATATGTAAATCAATATTTCCTTGATATGTCTATTAATAGTTCATAGCATTACTACTAAACAAATTCATAATTTTCTTTCTAAACCTTTTAAATAATTTTCTTTCCATTTGTATACAACATCAAAACCCAACTTATATTGGAAAATACATGAAAGTGTGTTGATGTTCTGTTGGTTCACTGCATATGGTGGTTCATGCTCACATTTCCTGTTTCTGGAGAGTTGATGTATTACTGTCATTTGGGAGTTCTGAGATATAGTATGTATGAAGGAAATTGGTTTTTTAGCACTACTTAACTGAGACCTAAGAAGCAAGGGGGTCCCCAGACTTTTGGAAGAGGGATAAAATTACCTGGGCTAGAAAATGGAGCAGCTTAAAGCTTCCAAGCCCATTAATATTGGGATCAGATTCTTGAGAAGGCACTATGCTTCCATGTAAGAAAATAAGACAGGAGACTGAGTCACAAAATAAAATGATATTACCTGCTGTTTAATTAAATTATATCTGGTTTAAAAAGCAACAATAGCTGAATTTGATCTTGGTTTATTTTTTTTTAGGAACAGAAGCCTCAGGCATATTTGATAGGATCCATTGGTGTTAGTGGAAAAACCAAGTGGGATGTATTAGATGGTGTAATTAGACGTCTCTTCAAGGTAGGATCTGTACAATAGCAAAGTATTGGTTTGAATATTTGTGCCTATTTTAAATACCTCTCCCCTTTCCTATTCTAGGCTAAGCTGATTTGTTTCTTTGCTCTCTAATTTAAAATATTCATTAAGACCTCTTCTGCCTAGTACTATTGTACTTTAATTATTCTCATGCCACCTGTTGCTCCAATTCTTGATGGCTTGCTCCAGACCACTTTGTGTTCTATTTTTTCATCTTACATGACTAAACCCCTGTTTTGATTGTATTTTTGCTTGTGCCATTTTTAGGAATATGTGTTTCGAATTGATACATCCACTAGCCTTGGTTTGAGCTCCGATTGTATCGCTAGCTATTGTATAGGGGATTTAATTAGATCCCATAGTCTAGAAGTGCCTGAATTACTGCCTTGTGGATATCTTGTTGGCGATAATAACATCATCACTGTGAACCTTAAAGGTAAAAAAAAAAGATAATTTTATTTGTATTAACATCACCCAGTTTTACTCTAATTCTTTATTTTCACATCTTTGTTTTCAAAATGTTTAAGAAACATTAGCCATAATATTTTAGCATTTAAAATAATGTAATCTCATAAAAACAAAGTTATTGGGGATACAGATGTAAAACTGAAAGTGAAATGGTTAAAGATTTTCCAATGTTCAGTTAAAGGTCTGGGATTTAAAGGCATAATAAGTCAGTGGATCATAGATGTATTTCATAAGTGGTCCCTCTGTAGTCATCTTCTTCAAGGACTTCCTGTTATAGATAAGAAAATGGAGACAATCAAGAATTAAAATTTATTTTAATTCTAAATTTAATATTGCTATATTTTCTTCAACATTGGTCATTTATTGTAGTTTTCAAGGTCTATATATATGCTATTTTAAACTTTTTTCTCTCATGGACAACAGAGTCTGGACATTTGCTATTTAAAAAATTAATGCGCAGTGATGTGCCTTATGGTGGCAATCCAGAACCAGTCAGTAGAATCTGTTTAATAATAATAACAATAATAATAAAATTCATATAACTCTTATTTTCTGTCAGACATTATTAAAAACTTTTAAAATTGTCATCTCATTTATTCCATCATATTAAAAAACCTCTGGAAGGTTATTATTATCTTCATTTATTAGATCAGAAAACTGAGCCAGAGGACAGGTCTCCCAGACCCCAGACCTAGCATTCTATTCACTGTCACCTAACTTCCTTTGATTAAATTTGTATACTATTGGCACTAAATCACAGTATGCCTAATAAACATTGGGGAACATTATAATTAAGCCATATTTTCTACCTATAAATTAGACTTACGTCCTTAAATACAACAAAGGGAAAAAATGGAAAAAAAGTAAATAATTTTTGAATTCAGATAAAATCATTACTGACCATATAATCAGATATAGTATTTAGGTTAGAGCAATATGCCACTGTTTGTTTCTCATATATCCATTGGGAGGCAGGTAGTTCAATGAATAGAGTGTCTGCTCTGGAATCAGGAAGACATATCTTTCTCAGTTCAAATATGGCCTCACATATTTACTAACTGAGTGGCCCTGAGTGGTTTCTTTAATCCTTTTTTGTTCAGTTTCCTCATCTGTAAAATTAGCTGAAATTGGCCAATCACTCCAGTATCTTCCCCGAGAAAACCCCAAATGAATTCATGAAAAATCGGAAATAACTGAACAACATCAAAATTGGATGGAAACTTGATTTGTTATTTAGATTTGAGGGACAGGACAAGAGTAAATTGAGATAAGATAGAAAAGACACTGTTATATGATGGGGAAATCAGTAAATTCAAATTCAGGTGACATTCTTTCTTATACCAGCTTTTCTGCTTTGTAGTTATATGACCTTAATTAAGCAATTCTAAGTAATAAATCTCAGATCTCATTTTCCTCATTTGTAAGATAAGGTAATTAGACTGGAGGGACTTTGCTCTCCCTTCTGAATTTTATTTTCTTAGGAAGCCATAAGAATGAAAGGAGGTATGTGTTGATACATATCTTGTAATATCTAGCCTATGGTAGTGAAGTAAAATTATAGTCACAGAGGAAAGATAGAAGGAAGAACAAAGTGAGTTTTCAAAGAAAACTGATATTAAGAACATATACTTTTTTTATTTGTTTGTTCCCTCTGCCTTATGGTCATTGCTTGAAAATGACAAGAGTGTTTTTGTGGTAGAAATATAAAGACAAGGATTTTGCTGTGAGCATTAGGAACTTCATTCTTGCCATGGGCAAAATTCTAATATGATAGAAACTGTGTTGACCTTGGGTTTACATTGATCTATAAAATAATGAAGTATCCTTGTTTCTTTGTTTCTTCCTTCAGGGGTGGAAGAAAACAGTTTGGATAGCTTTGTTTTTGATACACTAATCCCAAAACCAATTACCCAGAGGTACTTTAATTTGCTGATGGAACATCACAGAATTATCCTATCTGGACCAAGTGGCACTGGAAAGACATATTTAGCTAACAAACTTGCTGAATATATAATAACCAAATCTGGTAGGAAAAAAACAGAAGATGCTATTGCTGTGTTTAATGTGGACCACAAATCAAGTAAGGTAAGTGGCTAGAATCAAAATATCTCAATTGCTAACATGAATATATAGTCTTCCTTAAATTTTCTCTATCATGACAAAAGAATTTAGGGTTGTATTATAACACAGATTATAGATTTATATAGAAACTTGTACATTTTTCTGGACTCCTTTAGAAGAACATGAATAAGCCTCTACTTTCATATTTCCTTCTATAAAAACTGGTCTCTGTACTGTTCTTAAATAGTGTATGTGTATAAATAAAAATATAAATACACACAAACACACATATATATGAGGATATAGCAAAGTAAACTACAATTATAATGCAGAGAAAAATAAAATAATGAAGTATCTTCCTTAATTTTTATAAATTCTTAGAATGTTAAAGTGTATTCACACACAATAAATGCAGTAACTGACAGTTACAACTGAGATAATAGTGTTTGACTCAATGAATTTCTAAAACTGGCATATGTCTGCCTGAATTTATTGATTAAAATTCGATGTCAACCTAGCCTAAGGGTTCCCTTTGGGATCTACTTTGGCTAAAATTAGCCTCTGGGCATCCACAGTTCTTTAGGCAACTTGGGAAAAGGTCCAAAATTCATCCCGTTTCCTCAAATCCTTAAGGCTACTGATTATTTTTTAGAGACTAGAACCAAGTCGCTCAGGGCTATTGCCTGAAAAGACTTCAGTTCTACCTCAATGCAATGTCTTCAACAGAAATCACCTAAATTCAGAATATACTGAATCAAAAATTTGTTTCTATTCCTTTTATTTGGATTTCTTCAAAATATCCTTAAAAGAAAATATAAATATATAAATACAATTTAATGTCAGCCTAAATGATGTCAACAACCATTGTCTTTGTGGAGGGAAGTTTGGGCACTTTTAGGCTGGTATATTAGAGGAACTAGATTTTGTCTGTTCATCCCCAAATATGAACTTTTTTTTTCAATCTCAGGAAGTGAATGTGAATTTCATTGAATCATTTTGAGTGTTAGAACCTCCTTTATCTCCCTAGATAGGTTAATAATCTAACCTTCAAGGGCATCTAAAAGCTCCATCCAATTATACATAATTAGGTAGTTCACTGAATTGTTAATTCAGTTTTTTTTGAGGGGGGTTGGCTATGGAGGTTGGGGGAGAGAGTTCCCAAGGAATATATCTGACAGTAAGTACCTTTGCTCAGAAGAGTCTCCTAAGTATTCATCAAAGAGAATGATGACTCAAATCTTCAGAAGAAACTACAAAGACAGTCTTTAAAAGAAATGCATTTGAACTCTGTTAGAGTCTTCCTAATACTTCACTTTACCAATTCAGATGGAAAGATCACTTGCCAATTCTCATTTATTAGTGTACAAAGAATATTGGGAGTCCCTCACAGCTAAACACATCTGTCACACAGATTTTAGATGTTGTTTTTTTTTTCCCCCCATAGTTAGCAGAATTCTAACTTTGGTTGAATAAACTGGAGTTTTCTTTGACAAATATATAAGGTTATTCTTGATTGAAATGATTACAACTAGCTCTAACTTCTATGTTTAATTCCTTCTTCACTTTCTTTACCTTTTCCTATCTACATATTTCCACATAACATCATCCTTTCCTTCCTTTTTATTAATACTTGTGCTTTCTTTCTTAGAAGTATAAAGGACTGTTACCTTAGTTATGTTTCCTGTCCTTTTCAGTTTTTGCCTCAGAACTGATTCTAGTCATTTAGCATTTATTTTCTTTATGTGGCAAAGTCTGTCTTCATGACACGCTTGTCGGACGGACTAGAAGAGATTAGTGAAAACTCTTAGTGCAAATTTCTGGTTTTTTGATCAAAGGGATGGAGTGTAGCCCAGTGGATAGAAAGCTGAACCTGCAGTCAGAAATACCCTATTTCATATAGAGTCTCATACATTTAATGACTGCATGACCTGGCGCAAGTCATTGACTTTGGATTGTCTCAGTTTCCTCAACTATAACAATGGGGATAATATCTACTTATCAGATTTTTTTTAAAAAAACTCAAGTTAAAAACATTTTTTAAAAGTATTTGACATAGTGTATGACATAATAAAAACCAACACTCTACAGACCCATATTATTTTTCCATTCTCTACAAATCCTATTCTTCTTAGTAACTACTTTTGTGAACTTTGGAAAGTCACTCAACATCCCCTAAGTCTCAGTGTTGTTAATAAAAATTGAATTGAGCTTGATGATTTATATGGTCCTTTCTAGCTCTAAATCTATAATCCTAGGACACACAACTGAGATGATATAAAATTACCTTTCACTAAGATTTGCTTATGGAACAATGAGATGAAAGTTAATTTTAAGAAAAGTTTTAGTAACATAGGATGCTTTAAAATAAGTTTACCTATTGAAATGTAGTAATTCAAGTCAAATTCCATATAAAAGTAATATTTTTAGTATTAGCTTATTAAGGATTTCCATAGTCATATCATCTCCATATTATTAATTTTTTCTCAACCAAATTATTCCAAAGATTCTATTTCCCTTCTCTCTTCATTGAAGAATTTGTGCTATTACTGGGAAAATGTAGTCACCATTGATTAAAATTTAAAAATAATTCATTGCAGAGTGCTATTTAAATTTAGTTATAATAGGCAGGAAGCAGTTGTAAACTCCTTGAGAGATAAGAACAAAGGAAACCTGAAAATGGAGCCATCCAGAATTTATTGCTTTCTCTATATGCCATTGCCATATGATATTCAAGAGTTTCATTGCCAACATTGGGATAATTCCAGCTGGAGAGAGCAACCTTTCTTCTTGGGAATTGATCTTGTGCTAAGGATAGATATGAAGTCTAGGGAATCAATAAGCCAAAATGCTTTATGAAAAAGAAAGAAAATTTTTATTCCTTGGGAACCTCTGATGGAACAGTACATCTTGATTCCTCCTACTTTAGACTATTTATGTAACCCCAAATCCATGGTAACAATCATTAATATGTCATTGATTGAAAATATCAATACATGTCATATTATTCAGAATGTTAGATATCTTAAATTATGGATTAAAGAATTTGAAATCTCCTAAAAGCACTGACAGTAAAAATGAATGTTCTGGTTACTAGGTTACTATTAGTTTATTCCTCTGAGGCTTTTGTTTCTGATAGAGCACGAAGAAAGAAGTAACTGAATGTTCCATATGTACACATAGCTATTGAAAATTAGGATCATAGAACTACCCCCACCTCCAATCTTCAGCATGATTTGAAAATTGAAAATGTCATTGTAAATATGCAAATTGTATGTAAATGCTTTTACTGATTAGGGTGACTCTCAGTAACCTAATTATGTTCCCTGGCCTACCCATCTGTGAGAGCAGTCAATCAACAAAAGTGTTTAACATATTTAGATTGTAAGCTACTTAGGGATCATACCTTTACAAAATATCAACCATCCTAAGTAATGAGAAATGCTAATTGTAAATGTTTGATTTTAAAACATTTAATCTTTCTTCAGAATTACAAAATTTCCATTGAGCCCTGCTTTAATAAAATAGAAGAGGAGGGTAGAAGGGAAGATGTTTAGCTTACTGCTATCCCTGGTCCCAGGGCTGAAATTTTATTTGTATTCTCTCTGTGAAATGAGTTTGAATGAAAATATTCTTATGAGAATCACTTGGGGATGTCATTTTGGAGTAACTTTTTTTGAGATATAAAACCAAGACATATATTTATGAAAGTATTCAATGCTTTCTACAGAGAAAGCATAGGCATTATTCATCATGTATATTATATCAGAAGGGTTTAAATACTATATCCTTTTTAACTCTTCCTTTTGGAGAAAAATGACAGAAAGACCTTTTGCTGCCACTTTTGTACCTACCACTTATGAATACTGAATATTCTGAATATACTGAATTCAAAATACTGAAACCATATATTAGTGATATTCTCCTTATTCCCTACTTCTCTCATTCATCACCCCTTGCTTTCCATCCTTACTTCATATTTATTTCTGTAGTACCTTCTCTTCATTCAATTTGTCCTGTTCTCATGAAAAATAGATGTCATTGATATGACTAGATGTTCATTGTTGAGAGATTTCCAGTTACTATACTTGATTTTTTTTTTAAGGAATTGCAACAATACCTAGCCAACTTGGCTGAACAATGCAGTGCTGATAATAATGGTGCAGACCTACCTGTTGTAATTATTCTTGATAATCTCCATCATATTGGGTCTTTGAGTGACATCTTCAATGGTTTCCTCAACTGTAAATATAACAAATGGTATGTGACTTTTTTTTTTTTGAATGACAGTGCGATAAACAAATGTCTAAAGGACTATACAGTTGATTACTTTTAGATCCTCTGGTATCATGAGTTTCACAAACCATTAGTAATATTACATCATGATTTTAGAGTATGCAAAAGAATGATTTCTATTACTCATTTTGATTATGAGGAGCGAGTTTAATTTAATGTTAGGTTGCATTAAGAGAAGCATGATGTCCAGGACAAAGGAGGTAATAGTTTTGATGTTCTCTGGACTAGTCACTCCATATCTTGAATGTTTCTTGACAAAATGTGTTATTTTTAGGGCTAAAGATTGATTCTATAATGTCATCCAAGTAAAGCCCAGCTAGATGAGAAAACATCATGTAGTAATATACATTGGAACCTTCTCTCCAATGTATAGAACAAGAGGTTATATTTAGCCTGTATAAAAGAAGACTTGGAGGGGGAGTATTTAAGGAAAATTGATATCTTTTGTCCTACTGAAAAGGAATTTAGTCTAGTTTTATCTAGTTCCAGAGCTCAGAATTAAGGATATTATTTAAAAATTAAAGAGGCAGATTAAAATTCAATGCACTAAAATTAAGCTGTGGTAGAAAGGGCTGCCCTAGGAATTAGTAGATTCCCACTCATTGGAGGTCTTCCTAGAGAAAGCCAGGTGACCACTTATTAGTGATATCATAGAGGGGGTTTCTTCATCAGACATATGACATTTTATGGGGCTTTCCAAATCTGAAAACTCATAATATTGTTCAGTCATTCAATAACACTAGGTTGGGGGAAATGGCAGAAAAATTAACTGAAAGCTATGAGGAAAGAGTATATTTTAGATTGGTTACAATAATCCATATCAGTGTGACCACACAGAAAAAGAAAAAAATGCCTCTCCATTTATCAGTTCTCCCAAACAAGAATGTTTGAGTGCCTCCTTCATGTGATCATGGACCTAAAGTAAGAGCAAAATCAGAGAATCTGAAAACCACTTAAACTTAATTTGTGGTATGGATGTTTAAAACATAAGCAAGGAGGACACCCTTTGGTAATGTCACTTGGTTCCTTGCCCAATTGAATTGTTGATTTTTATAAATTGAGCTATACTAAACTGGATAGGATGAAATGAAGATTGAACAGGGAATGTTATTCTCCTTATTTCATTTTGGTACCCTTTATGAAAAAAAATAATTGAAGCACAAACAAAAATCACTATTGGAAAAATAAATCATCAGGGTCATCAGGAAATTTTAAAATGGGAATAATTAGAGAGATCATTTAGTCCAGGAGTATATAGCCTATGGGGCAAATCTGACTCACCATCTGTTTTCATATGGAATGAGAGTTAAGAAAGATTTTTGCATTTTTAAATAAAAGTTTTATTATATTCCAATTGCATCATACAAGTCCATGGGTCAATTTATTTCACCTAATGCTGAGTTCCAAATGTTTCATAATACAGATAGAAACTGAAGTCCCAAAATCTATGACTTGTCCAAGATATCATAGAGAATGCACATCACCTGTTTGCTAAGCTACTATTATTTGTAACTTTGGAAATTTAGTATTTAAGTATGATTAGCAAGACATTAATCCAATAATCCATGAATGAATTAAGCTGGTTTAATTAATCTTTTCCTCCTTGGCTCATTTAAAATTCAAAAAAAATGTTTCTTTTCTTTTTTCTACTTTCAGTCCCTATATCATTGGAACAATGAATCAGGGGGTTTCATCATCACCAAATCTAGAATTGCATCATAATTTCAGGTAAAAAAAGGATTCTTTATTTTTTTTTACTTTCTATTTGAACATTGATAAATCCTGCAAGTAGTGACCTGTGTTGTGAAAGTAATTCTCACTTTTTCTTCCACATATGGTATTTATTTTCCTATAATTGTTCCCCTGTTCATGATTCCTAAATTGAAAGTATGATGCTTTGACACTACCCAAAAAGAATAAAATTCCCAGTTCTATTATCTGATTGTTCTGGTTTTTCAGGCAGAAGTACCTTTAGTGGTGAGGCAGCATACACACTCCTACTCATCTCTGAAGAATATGAACATTCTCTTAGCTAATGAAATCAAATCCTGATCATCTGATTTAGTTTTTCACGTTTCTATTAGCCATTCAAAGTATGATCTTAAACAGAGAAATCAGCACTTTTCATTTGAATGGGGAAGGCAAGGTTTTGTCTATATATTCATTTTTTGCAATCATTTTTGAGGTTGGATATTCCTTTTTACAGGTGGGTACTCTGTGCTAACCACACTGAACCAGTAAAAGGCTTTCTGGGCAGATACCTGCGGAGAAAATTGATAGAGACTGAAATAGAGAGAAATATGCGAAACAGTGACCTCATCAAAATTATAGACTGGATTCCTAAAACATGGCACCATCTGAATAGCTTTTTGGAAACACACAGTTCTTCGGATGTGACCATTGGTGAGTTCCAAAACCGCATTTGCCTTCCTCAAGGAACTCAGTGTTTTTGGTAAAGATGGGCAGATTGGATAAACAAGAGGCTGAGCCAAACTGATCATGTAATAAGACTCCAATTAGTCTAGATGACATTTTCCTCTGAAATTTTGCCCTCTTCTTGGCTACAGCAGTGATAGGGAGCATTTTGTACAGAAATTCTGGCTGAGAAGATGTTCATAAAAATATAAACTAGCCAACATTCTCCTAAGTTTAATGTTACAAGTATCCAAGTGCCAGGCACCTGGTATTAGATATTATTAATGTTATCAGTACTCACTCATATTTAAGTAACACTGGAATGTTTTAAGGGGCTTTCCTCACAAAATGATTGGATATTGTGGTGTGTTTTGTTACATTTTTTGGATGCAAACAAATTAATTAATTAGTGTGAGGAACTCTAGATATATGCATGAAGATGGACAACTCATCTGCAACTTAGAAACATAAAGAGCTGTCTGAGAACATTGAGACTATTATTATTATTATTAATGTAATTATCTGACTTTTTACAGAACTTTTGTAAAGAGATCTGCATGTACAATCAATCAATAAACATTAAATGTTATGCTCTAGGCACTGTCCTAAGCTCTAAGGCTTTAAAATTTTTTAAAAAAGGCAAAAGACAGTCCCTGTCCCCATGGAGCTTACAGTCTAATGGGAGAAACAACAAGAGAGCAAATATGTATAGAAATAAATAGAATATAAAAGATAAATCATCTTCATTGATTCTCAAAAATGACTTAGAAGAAAGGTTGGTGATTATTTCTACTTTAAAAATGATTAAATAAAAGGTAAAAGAGATTCAATGATGTGCTCAGGGTTAGCCAGATACTATGTGTCAGCAGTATGACTTCAACCTAGGTCTTACTAACACCCAAAATAATATTATCCACTATGACATGCTTCTTTTCAAGTAAAAAAGACTCTATCCTTTTAATAAATAAGGAAACAGACTTAATATGTTGAATCAATTGTCTAGGATCATAAAACTTTATACACACATATATTATATATATATATATGCAAAATACATACATACACATGTTTCTGTGATTTTTTTTTTAAAAAGAAACAAGAAAAACACTATATTAGGAAAAATTCCCTTCTAAATTGAGTCTATTTTAGCATCTTACACACAATTCTGTTTCAAGTTTTCATAGGAAAAGTCCAATTCTTTGTATTGTTTGGAAAACACTGAAATAATCAGAGAGTTAAGATCCTATTGCAAGATTTAGATGAGACATGAATGAATTTGAGGAAGAAATTAAATTAAAAATTAAATTCAGGAAATTACTTTTCTACAAATGCTTTAATCAAGCTTTTCTATAGTGCAATTTCCCCTGAAATCAGAAATTTGTTAAATTACCAAAAATAGGACTTAAGAGGTTTTTTGTTTTTTTTGTAAAAAAAATTGTTTCTATTTTTCATAAATTGGACTTGTTACAAACTAGATTTTTGTTCTGTGGCAGGTCCCCGTCTTTTCCTGTCTTGTCCTATGGATGTAGAGGGAGCCAGAGTGTGGTTCACTGATCTCTGGAACTATTCCCTGATCCCATATCTCCTGGAGGCTGTGAGAGAGGGTCTTCAGGTATGTCACTCCCTTCAGGTTTGTAACTCAGTAAACTCCCCTAGAAATGAAAAAAAAATTCCTTAATTTTATTTACTGGATTTTCATACCCAATATGTCCATTAAGAAAGATACTTGGGTCAGTTTGTTGATCTGAGTGAATATAAAATCAGATATTTCCTACCTTTTCCCTCACTATTGCATTGTGATTAAAATAAATTATATTTCTTACTTTTTCCGAATGTTGATACAAGTTGCTTTCTTTTCCATTTTTGTTATCTCTAATTTTGTAATATGCCTTAGACTATATTTCTCTCATTCTTTCCTAAATCCAAGCTTTAACTTGATGTATTTCATAACATAATATGCATTTGAGACTTTTAGACATCATTTTGGTGATTGATATAATCAACTCTATAGAGATGGGGAAGCAAAGCATATCCTGATAGAAAATGCTTGAAGGTCCTCCAAGATCATTAAGATTATATGTTCTGATTTAAACAAAAGATGAAATCTTGTTCTTATTCACTTGATTAACGTCTTCCCATCACAGCTGTACCCTATTTATAAGCTACTTTGGTAGTCTGTACTATCTAGTCTGCAATCTCCTTTTCCTTCATTTGTTCAACCTGTCTCTTATTTCCAATTTTTTGTGGTTACTTTGTCTTCAACTTTCTAGATTTCCACCAAGGTGTGAGATATATTCATGGAGTAACACTCTACTTTGCCCCTGATTCTATTGATCATCATCTTTTTTAGCTTAGCTAAGAGAGAATTTTGCTTATCATGTACAGCAACTGCTTTAACTCTAGATAATTGCAATTTTCATTTTATTGTTAGCTTCATTCTGTGTTGAAAAATGCTTAAAATTTATGAAATTTTTTAATGAATAGGTTTTCCTCATATTACAGTACATTGTTTGAAAACAAGGTGTCCTGACACATCTTATTTCAGCTGGCCTTTTGGTTTAATGCCAATGCTTTGAATGATTTTGATTCCATTTTCTTTGTCACCATATTTTTTTAAAATACTCATTTAGCAAAATAAAAATCTGAGATTCAGAAGAAACATAAAATAGCTATTTAAAATATCCTTCAAGAGGGGAGGTCTGTTACTTATACATAGTAATTGCTTAATAAATGCCTATTGACCTGATTTGTATATATTTCAGTTTTTTTATTTATTTTATCATCTATTGTATCTTCTAGATGTATGGTAAGCGAGCACCATGGGAAGATCCCTCCAAATGGGTACTTGACACATATCCATGGAACTCTGCTTCATTGCAACAAGAAGGTCCAGCCTTACTTCAGTTGAGACCAGAAGATGTTGGTTATGAAGGCTGTACATTGGCAAAGGAAGGAACAACTTCTAAGCACATTCCACAGACTGATACAGAGGGGGATCCTTTGGTGAGAAGAGAATATTTTATTCTCATTATTTAGCCCTAACAACAGTATAAAGACTCATGGTCATTGAGTTTTAAGTTGTGTGTATGAAGAGTATCTTTGAGTTAAACTAGCAATTTTTTTACAGCTGAAAAAGAAAAGAAAGAGGGATACCTGGTCTGTATAGAAAGAGAACATTCACATTTGAACCCAGGTTCTCTCATTATAAATCTGACACTCTGTGCTTTTCAACTACCCATTCCCCAGCATCAAAAAAAAAAAAACACTCAAGAGACTACGTTCTATTATCAGAAGAGTGTAAAAAACTTAAGGAATTAATGAGTATATTAAAGCAAAAATATAAATTGGCTCAATTCCCTCATTAATTCATAGAAAATCAAATTATATTTTTGAACAAAGACTTCAGAAGCTTGGAAGTTAAATGAATATTTTAAGAAATAGGAGATATAGTTCCTGAGTCTGACTCTAGGTTGGAATTCAGAAGGCTGATATGGTCAGCTATTTGAAGGAGTCAAATTGACAGAGAAGCAAAGGAAAATCAATCCTCTCTTTTCTTTATCTGGTTTCATATTATATGGTTTAATTAGTTTCAATATTTAAAGTACTTGAACGTTTTTGGATGGAAAGTCATAAAAGTCCAAATGATTATTCCCCAGTACATTTTAAGTGTATCTTATTGCTGGGAACAAAGAATTTATTCTTATTTTGCTTTGCAAATTACTTTCTATAAATAGGTAGTGGCAAAATTACTAGGTATGAGGCACTAAACTATTCACCAGCCTACTATATTTTGAGAATGAAGAGCACAATGCATTTACAAAACAAATAATGAAACAAATATATCGAGAGATTCTATTTCCTCCTCAAATTGAAAGGGGGAAGTAATAAAAGAATCATAAAGCTATTCTTAACTAGAATAAACCTAAGTGGTATTTTTGTTGCTATTTTTACATTTGATATTTAAAGCATCATTTTGATGTTTAAAGTAGTCATTTTTCTTAACTAGGTTACTACTCTGTACCCAGGTAAAAACAAAAAAGAAGCCCAATTAACCCATTATTTCACACATATGAATAGAACGATAATATAAATTGAAATTGTAGCCTGATTGACTGATGTAGAATTACTTAGAGTAGTGAGAGGTGAAGTAACTTGCCCTTGTAACATACCCTTTATATATAAAAAATAGGAC
Source organism: Macrotis lagotis (assembly GCF_037893015.1). NCBI lineage: Eukaryota > Metazoa > Chordata > Mammalia > Peramelemorphia > Peramelidae > Macrotis > Macrotis lagotis. The sequence goes on from NC_133659.1 coordinate 292,735,488, forward strand.
TCGAGAATAAAGGGTTTCCTAGTTTCAAAGCTGATTCTTTCTCCACTGGTCCCCACTGTCTGCCATTATTTACATTTTGGCATTCCTCTCATCTGAAAACATGCATTGGCTATATGCCAGGTGCTATCCTATTTAGAGGTTACAAAACCAAAGGCTGACTTTCTCTTTAGGAGCCTGTGTTCTAGCTGCAAGAAATTACATAGTAAAAGATTATATTATTAACATAAAATAGCTTTCCCTTATATTGATAGACCCCATAAACCTCACACCCTTTTTTTGTTGGATATTTTCCCTCTTTACTATTTAAGATTCTATACTGTCTCCCTAGTCAAGAACCTGAGATTCAAATTCTGTCTCTGAGTCCTATTACTTATGTGCCCTTTCCCAACTCACTTTACCTCTCTAGACTTCAGTTCCCAAGGGCATTGAACTAAACGGACCTTCTAGTAATAAATCTATGACACTGTGATGTGCTTTGATGCCAGAGTACAAATGTGGTCATTAGGTCAGGGACCTTATCTAAATTCAGTTTCCTATATAAGTTAGTGTCTGACAAAGTGTTCTGTACACAATATGTGATAAATGCTTATTGAAATGAATGGAGGCAATCTAGTCAGAGCTGAGAAGTTCTCTTAGAATCCAATTTTCCCAACCTATTAAGATTCTCCAAGGTTTCTCATATCCTTTGTTGAATTGAGTTGAATTACGAGTTTCCCAAATTTTTGCTCTTCCAGGCAAGGTCAACTTGTGACATATCAGCATAGCTGATAGTCTATTTACTTGGTCCTACTTTCAATGACTATTATACTTCACCTAATATACGAGCTCTCCTCATTTCTCTACATTTATCCTTTTTCAAGAGATCTCTATGTTTTGAACTTCTCACTTTGAATCTGCTCCTCTCCTTCTTATGCGTGTTGGGCTTGTGTTGTCTCTTTGTTAGCATCTTGTCTAGGACTGCTTGTAACCCCTTCCCACTCTGTTATTCATTGAAGCGCCAAAAACTTTCCAATTACTCCAGTGCACAAAACTGTGATACTGATAGCACCAACCACCAGAATGACATTTTGAATTCATCTCTTGAACTGATTTTCCAAGGTTATAAGGTTGGTAGATGTAGAATTTAGCTTAGTACACTGAAAAAGACTGCCAATTCATGAGGTATTGGGTCAGGTTTTGTCATTCCCATTTATTTTACTCAGGAGAATTTATCTATGAGACAAAGAGCTATACACAATTTTGTTGGATTAGACTGACTTTTAAGCAACATTTTATAGCCTTACTATCAAAAGAGAATCTTCAGATCTCCTTCAGGATAAGTATTATTCAAAGCATGAAAAATAAAAGTCACATTCATCATAAAGGCTTATATATATTTCTTTTTGGACAGGAATGAACATTACCCAAGTCCATAGGGATACCAAATGCTAGAAAACTCCAAGTAGCTGATGCTGTTCCAGAACATGGTTTTTGTTTTCATTGACATAGCAATCAGGAGATTGAGCCACAGAGTCACCAACAATAACAAAATACCCAGTGACTCTTTCTTCTTCCTATTTCTAGCTCTCATGGTCGACTTCATTTAGTCATCTCATCCTGAGGTCAACTCCTGATCAGCAGATGGTGTGTTTGTGTGAAGCAGCTGGCTTTATTCCACTCTATCCTCTCCTTTTCTCAGGGGGTTATGTGTGTGTTTGTGTGTGTGTGTGTGTGTGTGTGTGAATGTGCACGTGTGGATGAACACTCATGACTTTCTGTTGCCATTCAATGGTTTCTGCTTCCTTCAGCCAAAAAGCTCGGCTGCTTGGCATCATCTCCAACCACGGACCCAGATGTCCAGCTGTGATACAGTTTCCATTCCAATCTCCCTGCGTGAACAGCAGACATTCACAACATTGAATAAAAGAGTTATCTTGCAACCCTATTATATCCTTAGAGTTCCTCAGTTTTTCAAAGTCATAGTTGAGTGACACAGCAGGGAAGCCAAGGGGGATGTGACATTCTAAAGCTGTTTTTCCCTTTTGCTTGGGTAGTATAAAATGTGTCTAAATGCAACTAAGTTTCATATCTTATTAATCTTATACACATGTAAAATATGTATAAATAGATGTAGATATATAAGATATACATGTAAATATATTACATAGATATAGTTGTAGCTATATTAGATATATATGTAGAGAGATACATATAGAGATGTAGATACATATATATATATGGATATAGATTATATATTATATATAGAAGATATATAGAGATATAGATACAGATTTATATATGTATGATATATAGATATATATATGATATATATAATATGTGATATGCATAAAGATATAGATATATAGAAGAGAGGTAGATATATATGATATATATACATATATATAAAATATATGTAGTATATATGGATGTATATATAAGATGTAGATATAGATATGTAGATATAAATATATATGACCATATGTATGAATGAATATATATATATATATGTATATATATTTCTTTTTATATGGCCAGTTAGCTAAATGTTACCTGTCTATACAGATTTTTTCTTCTTTTTCAGATGAATATGCTAATGAAACTCCAAGAAGCAGCCAATTACTCCAGTGCACAAAGCTGTGACAGTGACAGCACCAGCCACCATGACGACATTTTAGATTCATCTCTTGAATCAACTCTCTAGAGGGTGTAAGGTTAGATGGATACAGGATTAAGCTTAGAAAACAAAATGCATTTCCACTTGGCCACTGCCAGTGTTGGAGCAGTCAGTTGAAGGTCCCTGACCAAGAGCTGTATGCTTCGAAAGAGGTAGCATATTTCAGTCAGAAAAGTCAAGATGCTCATTTGAAATGGAAAGCTTGAATTTGTTTTTCTTTCAAGGCATTTCTGTCTCGATGGAGCCATGCAAGGAAGGCTCCATTAATTAACTGGAAAAGGCCCTGTGTGAAGGGCCACCAAGCAGATTGCACATGGGTTACCCAAACTGGAATTTTTTTTTTTTTTCTCTTTAAAAGTTTACAAGAAAAAGGTCTTTTTTTTGGTTATTTTACTATTGTTTTCCACTTCCCTCTTGGCACCTCCCCCATTTTTTGGGAAATGTTTTCTTTTTTTGTTTTAATTCTGAGGTGCTGCATCCACCATGCAGAACCTGTGTTTTCCAGACCCAAGTCTATCCTTACCTCCGTTGTGCCACAAGGCGCTAGTCACAAGACTCCAGTAGTGTTTGTGTTGTGCTACTGCCCATTCCAAAATGGAAGCCAGAGGCTCTGAACTCAATAAGCACAAATGGCATTGTGCAAACACGAGGAAACACTACTGTGATACGTTGGATAAGTGCCAAGTTAATTCCTAACTGCCATTTCCACAGTGATACACTCCACCAACTTTTTAGTGTGCAAGTCACCGTTTTTATAAAGTTGTTTTTACCACAGTGGTCTTTTGAAACCACCTACTCACTCCCCAACCCCAACAAGAGTTTTCTACCAGTTATTAGGGAACACTGACAAAAGGCTTGTCTGGGGCCTCATTTGTGTGAGCCTTTTCAGTGGACAAAGGAATATTTCCTATGGTGCTGTCTCACTGCCTTAAACCCAATTTCTGGAACCGTTTTACAGTTGGTTTAACTCCTAAACTATTGGTAACTCACATTGTCTTTTCATTTTACCAACAAAATGCATTGGTTCACCCAGCAACCTCATATCTGTAGATCATCATTTTTTAAAAGAAATGGATAGGAGAAAGATCATAGTTCAAGGAATCCCCAAACCCACTCTGACCATCATTCACAAGCTGAGGGAGGTAGCTAAGATCCATCCAGTGCCATAAAATAGAGCTATTTGGAAGGCTCGATATTTTGAAATTCCTCTCCACCAGAGCTGGAAGCATTGGATGAGGCATGAGCACAAACCTTTTTTTTTCCTCTTTTTTTCTCTTTCCTGCCTCCCTTCTTCCCCTCCCTTTTTTTTCCTAATTTGACGCATGGTGTTTTGATTGCTATTGTTGTATATGAGAAAAAAAAATAAGCAGCATTGAATCACACGGAAGCAGTGACATCCACTGTGGAAGAGGAAGAGTTTATATTGTAAAGGAGGGTTAGTTTTGCACAGTCTACTGGGTGGGTATTGTAAATAAAAAGGCCTTGCACAAATCAAACAAACACACTCACACAAATTGTATTTTATCCTGTTGGTGTCAAGATGTTTCACTTGCTGAGATTTCCTGTATGTTGCAAACAAATACAGAATGCAAACGCTAAAAACTGTTTTTATCTGGTGTGTTTATCCTGTATTTACATTTGGTATGACTATGCAGGAGTTATCAGTGCCGGAGTGAGCATGTTTCCAATCAGTACATGAAGCCAATACATTTTCAGTAATTTTAATGGTTTTAAAGTGCATCTGGCATGGCAGGTTGTAAACAGATTGCATGGTAAACTTGATCGGATTCATTAGTGAAAGTTCTGGCCATAAGAAATAAGTAGTTTCAAACATAATTCAAGGGCTTGGGTAATGGTGTAGATTTGTACTGTGCCATTAAAAAAAAAATGTTACCTTCAGGATGTACAATTGGTGCTACTCTCTGTGACCAACCAGGGGTCAGTTGCTAATAATACAAGACAAAGACATCCCTGCAGTTTTCAGTGTGTTCCTAAGACTTTAGGTCCCTTTGTGGTGCTATTGTCCTAATAGAAATCACAATGGAGTTCGTGCATGTAGAATTTTGACAACTTGATTTTGGGGCCCCGAAGGTAGATTGGTTCTGTGGTGTAACATTGACATGTGTAGCTGGCTAAGTTGCCCTTGTATGAGACGCGAATGAAAAAGAAAATCTGAAAAATCTTTCCCTGCCATTTCTGAGAAATCCAAACAAACCATGAACAACATAGACAGAACCTCCTGCAATACATCTCAGTGAGTCCACCTAGTTTACAAATGAAACTTGTTTGTGAAACATTTGTCTGTATACATTTTATATTTTGTACATTTTTGATGTAACATATCATGTAAATAGACAGAAACAGTGAAATAAATCATCTGAAAAGTTTTGTAGTCTTTGTAAAGCCCTGATAATAAGTATTTGGTGTCCTCGGACTTAACTGGATGATGTATTTTCTATTGGTTTATTGTTCCTCTAGCTTGTAAACCAGCTTGCATATATATTTTTTTTCCTTTTTCCTTCTGGCAAATGTGCGCACTGTATCTGTCTAAATTATTACTTTGCCATTAAAGTGGAATTATTTATTGAAAACAAAGTCTGGTGTCTATATAATGAGAAACATAGAATAAATATAGTCATTATAGAAGCATGTACTTCTTAATGAAATGTCAAACTTTAAAATGTGACTTACACTAGTAATTTTCCACTATTTAAAACCAATTCTAATAATTCAAAATCAAGGTTAGAATGTAATAAAGATGATCTTACTATTAACAAAGGATAAAATGGTATAATTCTTAAGATAAAAAGAAGATAATTTAGATAAAAGGTTCTTCGCTCACATTCTCATTCACCACAGCAAACAAGTCAACAAGAACCATTACCCATAGTATGAATCTCTTAAATCTTCATCTGCCAGACCAACAATGACACTGAATGTGGTCTCCCTTGCTCCCATAAAAGGAAACCAGCCAGTTATACAAAATAGGTGCTATTCCAATAACAACCATCAAGAAATTTGTGTAAGCATATTCTATATAAATTACTACATGTAAATGTAAATAAAAATGTACACATATATGTAAAATTTATATCAACTATTCAGCAAAACAAATATCCCTTTCAATGTAGTAGTAGTTTGTATTACAGAAAAATAAATGCATGGGTATAGAAATATATGTGTGTATGTGTCAGTATATAGTTAGATATTGATTTCCAAATATATATTTATATTTTAAAATAATTTTCTGTGTGTGATTAAAATTTTAACAGTACCTTATAATTAAGTCTATGACTTTAAAATGAGATAGTAAAAAATGAATATTTCTGCCTAGCAGATTTAACTTAAACTTTTTTTTTCAAAATGGCCATGTTGAAATGGGAATTTGGTAATCTATACAAATGGATCAAGATGCATTATTATTTACTAGAATAAAGAAGGCATTAAAAATGAAAATTGGAGGAACATCAATCAATCAAAAAACCCCTCAGCTTTTTAAACTGCTAATTATTAAACTCCTATTTTTCCAAACATGATGCTAGGGATAAAAAGTGAAGTGAAGCTGATCCCTTTCCTCAGGCTTTTTATATTCTATTGGGATGAGGGGAGGGGAACATTTACACACATAGCTGAGTCCTATTTAGTGTGATTATCATTTGAAATAATAATTATGTAAACTATGATCATTGGTTCCAGAACCATGGAAATATTCAGTATATGTCCAAATAACATGAACATTTCATGAGATTCAAAAGAGATACAGGTAAATTGGAGAGGGTGAAAAAAAAGGTATTATTAGTAGCTGGGGCTCTAGTTTAAGCTATTCCTAGAGTAGAAATTTGAACCAAGAAATGAAATAAAAGACTCTAAGAGTTGGCAGTGAATTAGGAACATATTTCCGGGTGTGGTGGATAATGGGGGAACCACCAATGCAAAGACATGGAGTTTAGTGTATACTGTCTAACTGAATTATATAAGGATTGGATTAGAAGATTGTAATGTTTAAAAAGACTGGAAGGACAGGATGGGACCCTGCTTTTGATTCTTTTTTTTGAAAGGCAATCTGGGTTAAGTGACTTGCCCAAGGTCACCAGCTAGTTTCTGAAGCCAAACTTGAACTCAGGTCCTTCTGACCCCAGGGTCAGCACTCTATCCACTGTACCATATAGCTTCCCTAGTTTTGAAGAGTGTTAAATGCCAAAATATTTATTAATAGGAATTTTTTAAAAAAATATTAAGTCAGAGATAGGCATTGGAGTTTATTGAGTAGGAGATTAGCAAAGTCACACTTCCCCTTATAGGAAAAAAATCATTTTAGTGACTGTATAGACACTGGATTATAGTAGGAAGGCCCTCAAGACCAATTAGGAAACTATTGTAAAATCCAGAAAGGTGATAAGAGTCTGAGCTGTGTGAGTAAAGGTTTTGTATCTGAGATATGTTAAAATTTGTCAACAAACTGACTATTATAAGGTTAAAGTAAAAATGTTGACAACTAGTAACTAAAACAAAGTCATACTCCACAGAAATAGGAAGATTTACAAGAAGTGAATGTTTTTTTTTGGGGGGGCGGAGCAGAACGTAGTGAATCTGTTTTTCCAACATGTTGAGTTTGAAATTCCTAGCTGAGTCCAGTTGGAAATGTGCAGCATTTAGCTTGTAAGATAGGTTTACACCTTGAGAAAGTTATAAGAGCGGACAATTATCAAAGAGATAATGATTAAACATATAAGAAGTAATGATTTCATTAAATAAGAGATTGAAGACAATGCAGGTGAAAGAGAATGGTTACTGAAGGCTAAGTCAGGGGTCATTAGTACTTTTACTAAAATGGCAGTGACACCCTTTTTTTTATTTGGTCAGCATGGACCAAGCACTTTGCTAAGCACTGAAGATACAAAGGCAAAAAAAGGTTCTAGCTCTCCAGGAGCTCACAATCTCATGGGAAAAGACAACATGCAAGCAGCTAGGAACAAAGATAGATAGATAGATAGATAGATAGATAGATAGATAGATAGATAGATAGATAGATAGATAGATAGAATTAAGTAAAGCACAAATTTAAAAAACAATAAAAAAGTAGAATTTTAGCTATCATCCAAAGAAGCCAGGGGAAGGGAAATGATCACCCTCTTCTTTTTTTAAACTTTTTAAAGATTTTATTTATTTTGAGTTTTACCCCCCACAGAAAGCAATTTGCTAGTCTTTACATTGTTTCCATGGTATACATTGATCCAAATTCAATGTGATGAGAGAGAAATCATATCCTTAAGTGAGAAACATAAAATATGAGATGGCAAGATAAGACAATAAGGTATCAGGTTTGTTTTTTTTTTTCTAAATTAAAGTTAATAGTCCTTGGTCTTTGTTTAAACTCCACAATTCTTTCTCTGGATACAGATGGTATTCTCTATTGCAGACAGCCCCAAATTGTCCCTGATTGTTGCACTGACAAAATGAGCGAGTCCATCAAGGTTGATCATCACCCCCATGTTTCTGTTAGGGTGTACAGTGTTTTTCTGGTTCTGCCCATCTCACTCAGCATCAGTTCATGCAAATCCCTCCAGGCTTTCCTGAATTCCCATCCCTCCTGGTTTCTAATAGAACAATAGTGCTCCATGACATGCATATACCACAGTTTGTTAAGCCATTCCCCAAATGAAGGACATTTACTTGATTTCTAGTTCTTTGCCACCACAAACAGGGCTGCTATGATTATTTTTCCACAAGTGATGATTTTACCCCTTTTTTATCATCTCTTCAGGGAATAGACCTAGTAGCAATATTGCTGGATCAAAGGATATGCACATTTTTGTTGCCCTTTGGCCACAGTTCCAAATTGCTTTCCAGAAGGGTTGGATGAATTCACAACTCCACCAACAATGTAATAGTGTCCCAAATTTCCCACAACCCTTCCAACAATGATGATCACCCTCTTCGAATAAAAATAGTTTTAAATACTCAAAATAAACATATAAGATTCCATTGACATAAACATATCAGTTTCCAGAAACATAGTCCAGATTCCATTTGTATTACAATATAATTACTAAAAATATAGATCTATAGACCTAAGTTAACAATCCATTCTTTTTCTAACCTAGACCAGAATTGTAAGTTTTATTTTAGATTTATTGGAATTATTCAGATCAAGGTTTGTTTCTGTAAAAGAACTTAAAAAATTGCTTTGTAAATGCTTAAAACTCTGCTTTTCCCCATAAGCTAATCTGTCTTCCTTTTATAGATCTTTCCTGAAATGAAATGGCTAGGTAATTCAACTGGAAATTACAGTCAGAATGTTTGGGAGCAATTTATTGATCATATGTTAAGTACTTTACTTTTCTTCTTACTGAGTTAATCAAATTTATTTTTAGGACCTTTACTAGGTAACAAGATTAAGGTATCACATTATTAACAGGTTTATGGCCTCTAAAATATTTTCCTCCCAGCCATTCCAGCCAGCTAAATAGTATGTCATTCTCCCACAATACATAGATAACTAAGATGATGTCATAACTAACATGTGAATTGGATTTAAGTGAGGCAGAGTTATGCAAAGTCATCAGTCACTCTCCTCTGGAGCCATCTGGGTCAAGTCACAAGATTTAAATAATATCAGGAAAACATATACATATTCACAATACATACATATATATATATATACAGAGACAGATTTGAACACATTACACACGTGTATATACACATGCATTGTTTATATTTATATACATGTGAATAGATTTGCATATATGTATATAAATATATGTTTCAATATCATTTATCTTCTTGTAATACAATGAATTTTATTTTGTGAATTTAAAAGTTTTAATCTGGGAAAAGTCCATAGGCTTCATCAGATTTTCAAAGGAGACTATGATGCAAAAAAGGTTAAAAACTATTGTTAAATGGATTCTGTCTAGTGTCAGTTTTCAAGCAGAAAATGTCATCATAAGCATAGGAATTGGATTTAGATTTCATTTTCTATAGGGAACACATGGATGAGAAAACTCACTGCATCATTTTAGTCAACACCTATTTTACATTTTTGAATCTTGAATATGTGAAAAGTTGCCTAAAATGCTAAAAGGTTAAATTATTTCCCCCAAGTCATATAGCCAACATCTATTAGGGATAGGACTTGAACTTGGTTCTTTCAGGTCCCAAGAATAACTCTATCCGTATACAGCATAGCTTCTCTAGAGTAGAACAGTAATGAGAAAACCTAGTTTCTTTATAATATTCACATATTCTGTCACTTTTTCCTTAGATCTCCCCCCTTCTCTTGACTTATGAATGTCAACATTCTATTAAAACTGTCTTTTCAGATATTTATAAACAGTATTTACACCCATAGATAGCAATTTCTAAATATATTCCACTTGACCTTAAAACAAGAGTTTTTAGAAGATGTGATTTACTTGGCTTGCTCTTTGCACAAATACTTGACCAGATGGGTTGACCCAAGTGAGAAGTTTAGTGGCAAGCCCTAAGGAATTCAATCTTACTGGATGATAGGTTGTTATTGCAATATTCCCAGTGATGGAACCAGATGGAATCAAGGATGATTGTTGTCACCAACTCAACTAAGCTTAGATTTAGAGGGAAAAAGCAGAACTTTAAAGGTTGTTATTTTTAATTTTCACATTTAAAGAATTTATTTCTAAGAAATAAAACATAGAATTAAAAAGGAAGATGTTCTAAAGGAATGAATTTTAAACCATAGAGTCATGAATGCTTTAAATATTAGTACTTAAGACCACTTAAAGAGAGATTTAAAAGAATCAACTTGGCTTCTTGGGAAAATGTAGGAAGACTTAATTGGAAAAATCAAAAATCAATTAAATGTGTTAAAAAAAAGTCAATTTCTATTCTTTTGAAGTTACCCATATATATTCCTCCATTCTATGTCCCATAAGTTCTTAAACAGAGATAAAAGACAGAATTGGATATATGATTTTCCTGATATGTTATACCCAAGTGATGAAAATTCCCTTCAAAAAAACTTAGTTGGTACCTTCTCTGTATCTCACAATATTAGAGATTTACAGTGATCACCCAGAGGAGGGTGATGATAAAGATCACAAAGCCAGGATACATCAAGTTGGCAGTTGAACCAAAATCTTTTCAGTTAAGAGGTTAGCATTTGATTCTTTAACACTGTGCTACCTCTTCAGTAAGAATGTTCCTAAAATGTTGTAGATAAAAAAAAACTCACTGAAGATGAATAAAAGATTCCCATTATATATTTTCTAGTATCTTGGGTATGAAAATATTAGGCACTATTTTTCCTATTACTGGGTCTTAGAATTTGATCATAACATTTGGTTAAGATGAATGGGTGTGGATATATAAAAAAGAGTCATAAGAAGTTGAACTATATTATAAATTTATTTTTCCATTTAGAATAGAGATTTAAATTTTCCCATAACTTCTAAATATGAGTACTTTCCTATCCCAGTGCTTCAATGGAATCAATCCAACTCAGTGTCCTTTGGAGTTAATGGAAACTTGTTTGCATTTCTTGAGTCCCAACCCCACCCCTTTTTAACCAATTTAGAAATTGTCCATTTTCCACACTCTGCTAAAATGACAGAGCCATTCTGTTACTAATGCATTTTTTAAAAATCCCTGCTTTCAAAAGGAAAAAATATTTCTTTCTTTTACTTTCACAAGAGTAGCAACAAAAATAAATGCATTTTACTTGCCTGTATTGTGACAAGAGGATTGTTCCTGTAATAATTTGATATCTTATAGCTTTTCATATTTTTTTTCTGTAGAGGATCTAATGTTAAACTTTGGAGTCATGAAGATGTGAACTCAAATCTTTTCTCTAACATTTTCTAGTCATTTGGTTCTGGACAATCAGTCAATCTATAAACATATATTGTCACCACTTATGTACTGGATATTATGCTATAAGTATTGAGGATACAAAAAGAGCCAGGAAGATCACAATGTTTTGAGGGGAAACAAGCAAGAAATTATATATAAAGAGGTTTTGTGGGATAAATGGACATTATTGAGGGAGGGCAATAAAATTAAGAGAGATTAGGAAAAGCTTCCTCTAAAAATGGGTTTTTAGTTTGGCATGTAAAGGAAAGCAGAAGCAACAGAAGGCAAAGATGAGGAGAGATAACATCCTAGACAGGATGCAATCAGGGAAAGTGCTGGGAGATAGAAGGTTTTGTTTGTGAAATAGTCAAGAGACCAACGTCATTGGCTCTGAGAATACCTCATGAAGTTTCTGGGAAAAGTATGAGTTTATTAACAAATTTGAAAGCCAAGTAGAGGATTCTTTATTTGAACGCTGGAGGCAATAGGGTGTTATTGGAGATAACTAGGTAAATAAGGGGTGATGATATGGTGATATCACTTGATCTCTTTCAATATTAATATATTCATCTCAATTCAATGGTAACACCTCATTGGGATCAAATGAGATAATAAACAATAACTTTTAAAATTTGTGGGTGCTATGTACATATTAACTATTACTAATTATTATATTAATTGATATTAGTTTCTGCTATAAGCATTAATTTCTATTAATGCATGAGGGAAATTCCCATAGCTTAACACAATTTCTATCACTTATTTAGAGTTTAATAAATACTTGCTGGCTGACTACTAAAGTCTATATGTCTTGTGGGGGCTAGACATGGACATTTGACCATATGATAAATTTAAAGCTGAATGGAAATTCAAGGATTATCTGGGCCATGCACCTATCTCTGCAACAAAATTTCCCTTTCTCACCTTCCTTACTGCAATACCTATTAAAACTCCTAAGACTCCAGTGAGGCTATTTCAATATTAAGAAGAAAGCACAATGATTAAAATATTATATGGATCAGAACTGAATAAGTCATAACTTTTATTTAATGGATGATTCCTAATATGATGTATCCATAATTGGTAGAAACCAAAGTAGTTGACACAATGAAGTAAGGGATTTGGGGGCAATATAAGGAATACCTGGGATTTTCTTGATGTCTCTTCAATCATAGTCAATAATTGGCTGTGATTAGTCATGCAGAGAGCATATTTGAATTATTTTTAAAGAATATTCCTAATAGGGATCCAAGATCATGGCAGGAGAACAGCCTCTCTTAGTTGCTCCCTCCAAAATATTTCAAAAACCTTAAAATTATGACTCTAACTAAATTTTTGAGAGAATTCACATAAAGATCCAGTGAGGAAATTCTCCAGCCCAAGATAACCTGCAAAATGGTGGGAAAATCATGTTCCAGGGTTGGAAGGGTAACCTCCCAGGAACAGTCCCAGCGTGCCTGGGAGCCCCAGCTCTAGGCAGCAGAAGAGGTTTCCTGACCTGCCACCTCAGGGGGCAATAAGCACAACTTGGAAGATCAGCGGGGAGACCTCTGCCAGAGCGAATGTGAAGTCCAGGCCCTCAGAATGGCCACAGCACTCAGCATGACTGCGGCAGCCCAGATCCCAGGAAAAAGAAGCAGGCAAGTGGAGCTGCCTAGCAGGAGCCGCTGGGCAGCAGCTCCCTGAGTGCTCAGTCCATTGAAGGTTACGGAGTAGAGGGAGACTATTAATGTCTGTCCTCTGTGGAACAGGACTCTGGAGATTTAATCATATTCAGACTCTGGAAACAGTCTAGGCCCCCATTAGGACAGGGACCCCTCCACAGCTTGTGGTCATTCACAACCAGGAGAGCAGTTAGAGGTCTCACACACTGTGGTCCTTGTAGGGGGTGGTGTCCCAATAATACTCAAAAGTTCAGGAAGCACCTCAAAACCAGGCACAAGCTTGGGAAAGGAATAAACCAAAAAAAAAGGAACCTGACCATAGACAATCACTTTGGTCCCATGGAGGACCAAAATATTAAATCTGAAGATGAGAAATCCAAGCTTCTGCATCTAAAGACTCCAAGAAATATAGAAGTTGGACTCAGGCTATATAACAGAGCTCAGAAAAGATTTTGAAAATCAAGTAAGGGAGATAGAAGAAAAATTGGGGGGAAAAAGACAGAGATTCAGGAAAAAACATGAAAAAAAGTCAGCAACTTAGTCAAGGAGATCCAAAAAATGTTAAAGAAAATAACTTATCAAAAACTAGTTTAGGTCAAATGGATAAAACAGTTCAAAAAGTCATTGAGGAGAAGAATGCTGAGGAAAACAAATCCAGATGTAGAATGGAGCTAAAGAAGTGATGACTTTGTGAGGAATCAAGACACAATAGTTCAACACCAAAAGAATGAAAAGTTAGAAGAAAATATGAAATATCTCATTGAAAAAACAACTGATCTGGGAAAAAGATCCAGAAAAGATAATTTAAAAATCATTGGGCTTTCTGAAAGTCATGATCAGGAAAAGATTCCTGACCTCATTTTTAAAGAATTTCTACAGGAAAATTGGCCTGATATCCTAGAAGCAGAGGGCAAAATAGAAATTGAGAGCATCCACTGATATCTGCTGGAAAGAGATCCCAAATAAAAAACACCCCCCGAGAATATTATAGCCAAGTTCCAGAACTCCCAAGTCAAAGAGAAAATGTTATAAGCAGCCAGGACACAATTCAAATATCATGGAGCTGCAGTCAGGATCACACAGGACTTAGCAGCAACTACATTAAGGGCTCATATGGCTCGTAATATAATATTTTGGAAGGCAAAAGGCAAAAGAGCTTGGAATGCAATCAAGAATTAACTACCCAGAAAAATTGAGTATTCTCTTCCAAGGGAAAAGATGGACTTTCAATGAAACAGGGGAATTTCAAATGTTTCTGTTGAAATGACCAGAGCTGAACAGAAAGTTTGACCTTCAAGTACAGGACTCAGGTGAAGCATAGAGAGGGTGGATGAGAAAGATAAATTGTGAAGGACTTAATGATGATGAACTGTATGTATTCCTGCATGGAAAAATGATACTGATAATACTCATATGAACTCCATTTAAAACAGCAGGTAGGAGGAACTTTAATAGATGCAACACAGGAGAGAGCTGAATTTGAAGATACAACATGTTGTAAAAGTAGAGTCAATGGGTGAAAGAGAAATGTATTGGGAGTAATAGAAAGGAGAGGTCTAATAGGCTAGGATATTTCATATAAAAGATATTTCATGTAACTTTTGCAATGGTATGGAAGGGGAGAAGGTGAGGGGGAATGAGGGAGCCTTCATTCTCATCGAAAATGTCTGAGAGGATACAGCATACACACTCAATAGGGTATAGACACCCAGAAGCAAAAGGAGAGAAGAGGGACATGGGGAGGGGAGAGGGAGGTATGTGGATGATAGAGGAGAGGGTAGATCATAGGAGAGGATAGTCAGATATACACAATTTCTTTTTTACTTTTCTAAGGTGGTGGGATTGGCCCTGTCCAGGCCCTGGACCTGGGTGGTTGCTGGGTCTCTGAGATGGGAGGAAACTGGGGGCCACCTGGCCCCAGGACCAGTGCTCTGTCTGCTGTGCAACTCAGATGACATATTTTGAAGAGGGACAGAGTGAAAGGGGAGAGAAAATATAATATATGGTAGTGGGGAGGAACGGATGGAGGGAATTACAATCAGTAAGAGCAACTGGAAAAACATGGAAGTAACTACTATGATGGACTTATGATAAAGAAAGTGATCCACCCAATGAGACAGAGCTGATGGCATCAGAACACAAACACATTTTTTTCTTTCTTTTACTTTATTTCTCATGAGGTGTTATATTTTTCTGGAGGAGAGGGTATTATGTTTATGCTTAAACAAGAATATTTTAGTAATGTGTAAATAGATTAGAGAAAAACTAAAAAAAAGAATTCCTAATAATCTAACTTCCTCTGTGACCTAATTTAACATTATTCTTTAAAGAACCAAGAGTTATTGTCGAGATTGTAGATAAATTATTGCATGCACACATATCTCCTTGTCTGTGATCTCATGGAGGTATAGGAAATTCCCACTGTGGAAACTTCCTCAAATAATACAAGTCAAAACTTACGGGCAAAATATATAGAGACTTTTGATAGTCACCTTGGGCTCTCTGAGGTTAAGTTATTTGCCAATGGACTAACAGTTGATATATGTCAAGGGCAGGTCATAAATAGAGATCTTTACAAACGATTGTAAGAGAACTGACTTTTGCTTGTCTTCTTTGTTTTCAAAAGGCAGGCACTTTAGTAGATAGAAATTTAAAGGTTCAAATCTGAACTCTGACCCATATGTGCTCTGTGAAGCTAGGTATTCTGAATAATTCCTTAGAGTTATGGAGAAGATGCTGACCTGCATTTGAATGGTTCACAACAATTACTGACAGAAAACAATAGGAGAGAACATCCCAGAATGAAATAATAACAATGGAAAAGAGATCCTCAGTTCCACAGAATTTTATGTGTGAAGTGTAGATATAATCATCACAAAGGGACATTGAGTCCAATGTCTTGGTACCTTACAAATAAGGACTCAGAATTATTGGAGAATTCAGCTAATAAACTATCAGGGATAGAAACATTGTCATTTTCAGAATAATTGCTCACAATAACTTGAATCAATCAATAAATATTTATTAAATTCCCATTATTTGCAAGTATATGCAAAAGATATAATGTTGATCCACAAATGATTAAGGATTTTTTAAATGAATTTCACCAAAATACCCATCATTTCCCAACCAGAATCCTTTCAAAATTTAGAAAACTAGTAGAGAACAAAATCTTATGGTAACATGTTAAAATGGAAATGAAATCAGAGTATCTACCTGCTATGGAGAATGCTTTTGATAAGCAACCCACAGGGGATGAATTTAAATTTTAATACTTTAATTCAATTAAAAGAAATATTTATTTTATTCATATATGTAATAGCTTATGGAACATTAAGTATAAATGGATAAAAGAGAGTAAGTGATCCTGGGACCTTCTGTAATAATAAGAACTAACATGTCTATTGTTTTCAGAGTTGCAAAGCACTTAATGTAAGTTGAATCATTTTATTCTCACAACATCCCTATGGGGTCCTTCAATATGGGGGGGGGTTGCATCATGTTATAATATGATTCTTGGTGGGTGAGGAAGAATCAGGAGTGGGAAAAGATAGAAAAATATTAGATAATATAAAATACAAAATATATTCATAAAATTCTTATAACAAAAATCTCTACATCTTTTTAAAAAATATCAAAATGAAATTTTAGGTCTTAGAGATTATCTAATCCAATTCCCAAACATTAAAAATGAGAAAACAGTCCCAGAGAGGAAGTGATTTGCACATAGCTAAATTAGGGGAGAATTTGGGTGAGATCCTTCATATTCAAACTTCCAAGTCAGATCTTTTAACATCTGATGATTGCATTCAGCTATTTGGATTATGTACTTCTTTGGAACCATCATTGTCAATGATCATATGCTAAGTGTCCAATTAGTTTATTTCAAGAAAAGACTCACTCTATTTTGTCAAGATATAAAGTTTTAATTAATGTTTGTTTTTATTAAATAGATAGATAAAATATACACTCATTTTTGTTGCTTTGTTTAAGGCCAGGACTTTTCTGTAAATTCACAGAATTCACATTCAATGTTGATATTTTGATTTTCCAGCAATTATCTAATTAAATGCTTTTGTTTTACATTTTGGAAAGGTTAAAATCCCCTCCCGCTCTCTGAGGTCAGAGACATTTTCAACTACAATTTATTTCAGAATCTGCTCCCAGAGGATATTTTTATTGCATAAACCACAAGTCTGAACTGAATGCATCCCTATACTATATTCCCCAATAAATGACAAAATAGCTAGTCCTTTCACTTCCACATGGTTTTTAATTACATAACCTTAGGATAGTAAAACACCGGTGGCATTTATAGGCATCAGGACAAACCTTTTACAATTTTACTGCTCGATAGTAAAGTTTAAAATGAGACCCTGCCTGTCTCATTTGTTATATATATATATATATATAATCAATACTTAATGGATATATACCAAATAGAACCCATTTGAACTAAGCTTATTGGCAGAACTACAGAGGTATATAGTACAATTTTTAAACTGTAACTATTTTCCAGGTGATGATGTTGTCTATTTGAGTCTTGGAAAACCACTATTTTAAGAGAGTCAAAGTTGTACATAAACCAAAGGACAGTGGAGAAATGTTTAATGGATACAAATAAGTTAGAATTGGTATAACGGGTTGTACTTGGGAAATACATGATCAGAGGTTGGAGAAGTCATTTAAAGAGGGCAAGGAATAAGATGAGGCAACCTAATACCAGGTTAAATGACTTCTATCACACATAAATGAAACTGGAGAATGACTTCTAGTTCCAGCAGATAGTAATAGACCTCTCCAGAACATAGAAAAACATGAAGAATGGTGTAGTTCACCAAAATGTGCATAGGTTTTGATCTGCTACGACATCCAAACTTCCAAGAGCATATAAGCATTGAGTGAGCTCTATGAGGGATCCACTAGCATTTCAGAGTGCCACCGAACTCTTTTATTAATTATATACTACATGATTAATAACATGATTAGTTACCCACAATGTCTCTCAAACTTTTCTATACTTCACAGATAGTAGGAAAAGATCTTTAATAGCAAATCTTAATCTTGAATTCTTTTTTTTAGTTTTTTTTGCAAGGCAAATGTAGTTAAGTGACTTGCCCAAGGTCACACAGCTAGGTAATTATTAAGTGTCTGAGACCAGATTTGAACTCAAGTACTCCTGACTCCAGGGTCGGTGCTCTATCCACTGCACCACCTAGATGCCCCATTAATCTTGAATTCTTGAAAATTATTTCAATATTTTTTGTTTCCTCTTGTATGTCTATTTAATACCTATAAAAACATAATTCTAAGAATAGACTTCACCTGATCAATAAAGAAAAAAAAAATCAGGTAGGAAAGGATAGAGTATATAGAGATAAAGGGAGAAGTTATGATCATTGATATGAGCACCTGAATTAGGAAAAAGCCGCTGAAAGATATGAGGTCACTATCCAACCTATTCACCTCACCTAACTCCCAACTCCAATATAAGAATATAAAAAACTAAGACTGTAGCAGCAATGTTACAGCCAAAAATTACAAAAATTATCAAAAAGGAGAAGGAATTAGAGAGAGAAATAGCACTTGTACTTTGATTTCTGTTTCCGTGGTCAAAGTACAGAGGGACAAAACAAGGTTTCAAAAGTGGCCTGTGACAGGGAAGCTTCTCATATTAGGGACTTAAATTGATGATTGGTATTTTTATTCATCTTCTGATATGGTTCCTGGTTGATGCTTAGATTTTTTTTACTTTTACTCACTTTTTAATAACATTTCTTTCCATAATATTGTGTACTATCCTCTTAAAAGTGACTAATCAGCAATACACTAAAGGGTATGCATATGATCTTCACTATTTGTGTGTTTAAACACTCAGAAATATATTTACTCATGCATATTATGTGTTCATATATGTTTGTATTGAGGAAAATCTGAGAATACATTTATACTTTGAACATGTATAAACACACACACACACACACACACATATATATATTTCCAACTGAGAAAAAGTCTGAGAATGTATAATAATAACAGTAATAAATCATGATATATTATATTAATGCTATATATATTTATAAGCAATATAAAATATGATGGTATGAAATATACACATATATTTCCAAATTCCGCCCCCCACCAGAGGAGCCTGAGAACCAAGAGAGTGAAAAAATCCTACCAAGTAGATCTAAAACTTTCCATAATGAAAATCTCTGCCGTGAAAGGTCACTGCTTTAGGAAATAATCACAATTTGCAAAGATAGGAAGAAGGGGAATGAAATGTCTTTTCAAGTAAACTAACTCATATTCAAAGAATCTTGGTCATAAGGATAAAAAAGAAAATTCTCCCTCCCTAAGTATGGAGTCTGGGCTTGGCTAGAGATAGCTTGATTGGCCAGCTGGTAAGGTTGATAAATGAAAAATGAACTCCATTATTGCCTCCTAAAAGTTTAGGGGATCTGCAATATGCATTGGAAATTTTCCTCCTGACAGAATTAATTGCAAGAAATATGTAAGATCTCCAAAGGACCATGGATAAATAATGCACAAAGCAGATGAAAATGTATTCATCTTGGCAAACAAATATGGTCAACTGGCTTGGAGAAGAAAGTAAATTTTGAAGAGGCAGAGAAAAATTGTGTGACCATTAATTTCTAAAAAAGGTCAAACTGTAGATCTCTAAAGTGACAGGAAAGCAAGGCAGGAAGAGGAGAATGAAAATCGAACCATATGGACAGGCTCTATCCATCTTATTTTCTTAGCCATTTTCTGAGTAAACAGTTACAGTCATTAAGTGGACAAACAGGTGAGATTTTTGACAACAAAAATTGGTTTAGATAATTATATGTTGAAGTGTGACAAGATTAGAGAATTTACTAACTTAATGATTCCATTATTGAGAATATACCCTGAAAATATGATAAAAATATCAAAAATATTTCTGTTTAAGATTTTTATAGCAGTATATTTAGTTACAAAAATAATTAATCTAATAATAAGGAAATATTTATACTATATGAATTAAAATGAAAATTTAATTTAATGAAATAGAGTGATATAATTCAGTTAAGAGCAATTAGTACAAAGAATATGAACACAGTTGAGAGGACCTTTCCAGAAATAATGTGCAAAAAAAGTTGAATGAGCAAAGAGTGTCTGTGCACTAACTATAACTGACCACATAGCCAAATAAATGAGAATGAATAGACAAAAAAAATTCTCATAGAAACTTAAAGGTAGTTATTCAAAGATTTGTATGAAACCTATTGTGTTTAAACTGATTATTTGGTTCTATCATTTTATTAGAGGTAGAAGGTCTCTAATTCACATCTGCCTCAGACACTTGGGACACAATTTCATCTCATTCAGCCTCAATTTCCTCATCTGGAAAAAAAGAGAATGATAATATGTACTTTGCAATTTCATTGTAAGGAGCAAATGAGATGACAGAAAATACTTTGGAATCTTTAAAACACTATAAAATGCTATATATGCTTGCTATTACTAAATTTTGTTATTTTTATTTACATATGAAATTGTTTCTGTTAAATAAATAAATAAACAATAATTAGATGGCCAAAATCTATACAATAACATTTATACTGCTTGATAAAGTCCACTGTATTACATACAGTTGATCGTTTAAAGGGGTGGGGATTATTGATACTTCCATTTTACAGACAGGAAAACAGAGACTAACTGAAAAGAAATATTATAATTGGGAAAAACAATATTAGAGATAAATGAATATATCAAACTAAATTGTACCTTTAAATGGGAATTGTCAAACAAGCCAAAATCCATCCTCTCAAAAAAATCCTGACAAAATCAGATCAGAAGGGGGAAACCCTGCAATTTGTTGCAAATCAAAAACATTTTAAAAATAAAAAAAAACAAGACCAAGAATAAAAAACTGGGGAAAATTGCTATTCATCAAGTGAATTTTTAAAAAGCAGGAATTGGACTCATTCTACCTAGCAAAGGAGAATATCTACTAAAAATAAAAAAAAAGGATAAATAAGAAAACTACAATATGCTGAAAAGAACCAAGCAAAAGTTGATAATTCCTTTATGAATGGATGCTAAGGTATTTGGAACATTTAAGTTATGGTTATAAACTTTTATAGTTTATAATATGAAATAATTATTTTATTATTTATACTATTAAACTCACATGCACTTACATGCACTGAGGCATTTGCCTCAGCATCCAAAGAAAATATCTACTGAATTATAAGAATACCTAGAAAGTAAGACAATAACTCAAAGTTTCAATGTTCCTTTCATAGTTTTAGATTTCTAGCACAGTTAGCAAAAAAGGAAAAACTTATCACTGAACAAACTGTTAGTGAAACAATCACTAAAATATGTGTGATGTCTTCTAAATGAGAATCTGAAAGAATTTAAAAAATGCTCAACAACACGAAGTTTTTTTTCATTAAAAATGACTACCTATTAAGGCAGCGAGAGAAAGCTAACAAATTTACAAAGACCACAGTAGTATATATATATTTTTATGCACTATAACACAATAAAATACCTTCATTGCTTCAGGGACCTCAAATAAAAGAAAAAAATCCAAATAGTAACTTAAAAATTAACCCTCCTGTGAAAGAATATGATGGTAATCAAAGAATATATTGGAATCCTGGATTTCAGTTAAAGATATCATCGGGAGAAAATCATATTCCCACAAATGTATTAACAAAATAGATGAATGAACTGAAAATACACTAAAATTAAAAAGTAAACAAATCACAAGTAAGCAAAAAAGGAGATAATAAATATAGGAGAACAATAGTTTAACTGAAAATCAAATAAATAAACAATTGAGTGAGTTGATAGATGGATAAAAGAAATCATTGAAATTATCACTAAAAACTACTTCTTTGAAAATACTTATATAATTGATACTTCTGACTAATCAGATTAAAAAGGCAAAAAATAAAATCAGTAACAGAAAATAGGCAAAGGCAATATTACAATGAAACTAGAAGAAATGATAAAAAAGGAATACTTAGAATGTGTTGTACAAAATTATATGCTATTAAAACTGAAAACACAAAAGACATACACTCAAAAACATGAAGCATTCACACTGTTTGGAGACTAGAAAGAAATTTTAAATGACCCAATCCAAGAAAAGGAAATCAAACCTAATGTAAAGGAATATGATGTATAATGTAAAATGCACGGGAGAAGCAAATTCCTGGTTCTGATGTATGCTTAGATAAACTCTATGAAACTTTTAAAATTTTATTTATTTGTTTGTTTGTTTGTTGCAACAGGATTAAGTGACTTGCCCAAGGTCACACAGCTAGGCAATTGTTAACTGTCTGAGGTGGAATTTGAACTCAGGTCCTCCTGGCTCCAGGGCCGATGCCATTGCACCACCTAACTGCCCTCTATGAAACTTTAAAGAAAGATTAGAATAATAGTTGGCCAAGAATAAAGACACTCTATAGGAATCATTTTATGAACAAAAATATATGAACAACTAGCACCACCATAATGTTAACAATTGATAATAACATTTTATATAAATTCACTATGTGCCAGGAATTTGCAGAACAATTTATAATTATACCATTTAATTACCATAATAACCCTAGGAAGTGGGTGCTTTATTAAAATAATTTTTAAAATGAGGAAACTGGGGTGGCTAGGTAGATAGAGCACCAGCCCTGGAGCCAGGAGTAGCTGAGTTCAAATCCAGCCTCAGACACTTAATAATTACCTAACTGTGTGACCTTGGGCAAACTACTTAACCCCAATGCCTTGCAAAAATCTAAAAATAAATAAACAAACAAACAAATAACAAATAAATAGATAGATAAAATAAAAAAAACCCAAAAATGAGGAAACTGAGGCAAATAGAGGTAAAGTGTTTCACCTATGAACACATAGCTAGTGTCTAGAGATGGTTTGAAATTCAGTCTTGTCAGCTTTACAGTTTTGGGGACAGAATCAAAGTGGAAAAGAATTATTTGAAATTGTATTTTGTTATTTTTGGTTTTCAGAATATTTTTGTAACCAACATTTCTGAGGCTCCAGGCTCCATATTTTATGCAATGTCACCTAGTTGCCTCATACTGAAATTTAGTACTTAACCCTAAAAGGATTAAACAAAGAAAGAACACTATAAGTTAACATCATTAATGAATTTCATTTAAAATTTTTTAACAAAATTCTGCCAAATGGACCACAGTGACTTATTTGAGAAATCATCAAATTATGACATAGGTAGATTTACCTCAGGGATGAAAAAATTCAACTTTAGCAAACAAGCTAAAACCCAAAACATTCCAAATCATGATTATGGAAATAGATGAAGAAAAAGCATTTGACAACATACAAAATTCATTTATCCTAAAACACAAAGTATAAGCTCAGAACAACTTTTCAACAGTATAATAATTATCTATCCAAATTTAAAAGCAAACATCATATGCAATCCAGTAATACAATAGAACCTCTTCCATTAAATATGAACATTAAAACAAAGATGCCCACTCTCTCATTATTAATTAACATAATTCTGGAAAGGCTAGCAACATTGAGACAGAAATTAAAGGCATACAGATAAGAAAAAACAGACAAAACTATATTTATTGATGTATGATAGCATCAAGCAATTATAAGTGAGATAATTAAAAACTTCAGGAAATTTGAAAGATATAAAATAAACCCTCAAAAATCAATTCTATTTTTTATAATAATAAAATAATCTAAGGAGTCATAGTTAAAAGAGAAATCCCACTAGATATCTGCAAGTCACTCTACCAAAGCATACCAAAGACTTGTCTAAATTCAATTACAAAGCACTTCCTAAAGAAATAAAGAATAACTCAAATACCTGGAGCATTCAGTACTCATGTCTAGGTCACGCCAATATTAGAAAAAATAGATACAATAAATAATAGCATTTTCAAACTTCTAACTATAATATAAAAGAGCAGTCATCAAAACCATCTCATCCTGAATTTAAAAAAAATAGAAAGAAAGATCAGTGGAGCAGAAGAGATTTCCACAGGGAAAATCAGAAACAATGGAATTCAAACACAGTACTTGAAAAAAGTAGAAAACACAAATTTGTCTGGTAAACCACTTAATTAATTGATTAATAAAAATACTATTAAGAACATTGAAGAGTAGCATAGCAAACTTAGACTCAGGTCCATACCTTATATCATATTACATAATACTTTATAAATGAATGTTCAAACTGTAAAAAAGATAATTTTTAGAGGAGAATCAGAATACAAGAAAGCAATGGTTAAGAGATATTGTCTTAATTGAACAAGGGATCGAGATAGTTACAAAAGATGAATAACTTTTATAGAACCAATATTAATGTATCTAAGAAAGGAAGTGACTGAATAGGTGGAAAATAATCTTGTATCAATTTTCTCTGATAAGAGCTGGCACTCTATATACATATCCTATGACTAATAACCCATTCTTCAATGGATAGGTGGTCAAATACTACAAATACACAATTCTCAAAAGAATGTCTATGCATTTTACAACTACATAAAGAATGAGATCTCTTGAGTTTTCATTTCACAACCAGTAAATTGGCAAATTTGACAAGTGACTATAGTTAATGTTAAAGGGATTATATGATGGTAGACCCAACAATACAGTGCAAGTGAAGAGATTCAAATATTTTGGAGAGCAATTTGCAATTACACAAAGAAAGTAACTAAGATATCAATACTCTGACTCAGAGAGTACACTACTAATTCTTAGAGGAGAAGCTGAAAGAACTACAGGAAGGCATAGACAGCAAAACTCTACTAGTGGGAGACCTCAACCTCCTGCTATCACATCTAGATAAATCGAATCATAAAATAAACAAGAAAGAAATTAAGGAGGTAAATAGATTGTTAGAAAAATTAGATATGGTAGACTTATGGAGGAAACTGAATGGGGATAGGAAGGAATATACCTTTTTCTCTGCAGTACATGGAACTTATACAAAAATTGACCAAGTACTAGGACATAAAAACCTAATGATCAACTGCAGAAAGGCAGAACTAGTGAATACATCTTTCTCAGATCACAATGCAATAAAAGTCATATGCAATACTGAGCCAAGGAGATACCAACCCAGAGCAAATTGGAAACTGAATAATTTCATTTTAAAAAATGAATGGACCAAGAAACAAATTGTAGAAAAAATTAACCATTTTATCCTAGATAATGATAATAATGAAACAACATATCAAAACCTATGGGATTCATTCAGAGCGACTCTCAGGGGATATATTATAGCTCTAAATGCTTACATGAATAAATTGGAGAAAGAGGAAATCAATGAAATAAACATGCAACTAAAAAAATTAGAGAAAGAACAAATCAAAAATCCCCAGTCAAATACCAAATTAGAAATTCTAAAAATTAAAGGAGAAATTAATAAAATTGAAAGCAAAAAAACTATTGAATTAATAAATAAAACCAAAAGTTGGTATTATGAAAAAACCAATAAAATTGATAAACCTCTCATCAATTTGATTAAAAAAAGAAGAAAACCAAATTGCTAGTATCATAAATGAAAAAAGTGAACTCACCACCAATGAGGAGGAAATTAAATTAATAATTTGAAATTATTTTGCCCAACTCTATGCCAATAAATTTGATAATCCAAGTGAAATGAATGAATATTTACAAAAATATAAATTGCCCAGGTTAAATGAAGAAGAGATTACATACCTAAATAACCCTATCTCAGAAAAAGAAATTCAAGAAGTCATTATTGAACTCCCTAAACAAAAATCTCCAGGGCCTGATGGCCAAACATTTGAGGAACAATTGGTTCCAATCCTATATAAACTCTTTGGAAAAATAGGGAAAGATGGAACTCTGCCTAACTCTTTCTATGAAACCAATATGGCACTGTTACCTAAACCAGGAAGACTTAAAACAGAGAAAGAAAATTATAGACCTATCTCCCTGATGAATATAGATGCAAAAATCCTAAATAAAATCTTAGCAAAACGACTACAAGTCATCACTAGGATAATACATTATGATCAAGTAGGATTTATTCCAGGAATGCAGGGTTGGTTCAATATTAGGAAAACTGTTAGTATACTCAATTGTATCAACAACAAACCTATCAGGAATCATATGATCATATCAATAGATGCTGAAAAAGCTTTTGACAAAATACAGCATCCATTCCTATTAAAAACACTAGAGAGTGTAGGAATAAATGGACTGTTCCTTAAAATAATTAGCAGTATCTATCTGAAACCCTCAACAAGCATTATACTCAATGGGGAGAGGCTAGAGGCATTCCTAATAAGATCAGGGATGAAACAAGGGTGCCCATTATCACCACTGCTATTCAATATTGTATTAGAAATGTTAGCATCAGCAATTAGAGAAGAAAAAGAAATTGAAGGAATTAGAATTGGGAAGGAAGAGACAAAACTCTCACTCTTTGCAGATGACATGATGGTCTACCTAGAGAATCCAAAGAAATCATCCAAAAAACTACTGGAAACAATTAGCAATTTTAGCAAAATTGCAGGTTATAAAAATAAACCCTCATGAATCATCAACTTTTCTATATATGTCTAGCAGATACAGCAGGAAGAGCTAGAAAGAGAAATCCCATTCAAAGTAACCTCAGACAATATAAAATACTTGGGAGTCTATTTGCCAAGAAAAACTCAGAATCTTTTTGAAAACAATTATAAAACACTTCTCACACAAATTAAATCAGATTTAAATAACTGGGCAAATATCAACTGCTCATGGATAGGTAGAGCTAATACAATAAAAATGACAATTCTACCCAAACTAAACTATCTGTTTAGTGGCCTACCAATCAAAATTCCAGAAAATTACTTTAATGATTTAGAAAAAATTGTAGGTAAATTAATATGGAGAAATAAAAAGTCAAGAATTTCCAGGAGCTTAATGAAAAAAAGTGCAAAAGAAGGGGGCTTAGCCCTACCTGATCTAAAATTATATTATAAAGCATCAGTCATCAAAACTGTTTGGTACTGGCTAAGAAATAGAGTGATGAACCAGTGGAATATACTAGTTGTAAAAGCAGGAGATGATTGCAGTAATCTGCTATTTGATAAACTCAAAGAGTCCAGCCATTAGGATTAAAAACTCCCTGTTTTGATAAAAACTGTTGGGATAATTGGAAGTTAGTATGGAAGAAACTTAGATTAGACCAACACATAACACCCTTTACCAAGATAAGATCCAAATGGTTACAGGACTTAGACATAAAAAAAACAATACTATAAGCAAATTAGAAGATCAAGGATTAGTTTACCTGTCAGAACTATGGAAAGGGGAGCAGTTTATGACTAAGGAAGAGTTGGAGAACATCACCAAAAACCAATTAGATGATTTCAATTACATTAAATTAAAAAGCATTTGCACAGATAAAACCAATGTAACCAAGATCAAAAGAAATGTAGTAAATTGGTAAACAATCTTTACAACTACTGATTCTGACAAAGGACTCATTTCTAAAATATACAGAGAACTGAGTCATATTTTTAAAACAAAAAGCCATTCCCCAAATGAAAAATAGTCAAAGGATATGCAAAGGCAATTTACAGATGAGATCAAAGCAATCCATAGCCATATGAAAAAATGCTCTAAATTATTAATTATTAGAGAAATGCAAATTAAAGCTTCTCTGAGGTACCATCTCATGCCTCTCAGATTGGCCAATATGACCAGGAAGGATGATGATTATTGTTGGAAGGGTTGTGGGGGATCTGGGACACTATTACACTGCTGGTGGAGCTGTGAACTCATCCAACCCTTCCGGAGAGCTATTTGGAACTATGCCCAAAGGGCAACAAAAATGTGCATACCCTTTGACCCAACAATACCACTACTGGATCTATACCCTGAAGAGATGATGAAAAAGGGTAAAAACATTGCTTGTACAAAAATATTTATAGCAGCCGTGTTTGTGGTGGCAAAGAATTGGAAATCAAGTAAATGTCCTTCAGTTGGGGAATGGCTTAGCAAACTGTGGTATATGTATGTCATGGAACACTATTGTTCTATTAGAAACCAGGAGGGCCAGGATTTCAGGGTAGCCTGGAGGGATTTGCATGAACTGATGCTGAGTGAGATGAGCAGAACCAGAAAAACACTGTACACCCTAACAGCAACATGGGGGTGATGTTCAACCTTGAAGGACTTGCTCATTCCATCAGTGCAACAATCGGGAACAATTTTGGGCTGTCTGCAAAGGAAAGTACCATCTGTATCCAGATAAGGAGCTGTGGAGTTTGAACAAAGTTCAAGGACTATTCCCTTTAATTTAGAAAAAACAGATATCTTATTGTCTGATTTTGTCACCTCTTAGAATTCTCTTCTCTTTAAGGATATGATTTCTCTCTCATCACATCCAATTTGGATCAATGCACAACATGGAAACAAAGTAAAGACTGACAGAGTGCTTTCCGTGGGGGGTGGGGGGAGGGAAGCAAGATTGGGGGGGGGAAATGTAAAACTCAATTAATATCTTTAATAAAAATTAATTTAAAAAAAAGAGAGTACACTACTGAACTTTTGCATCACAGAAATCATGGATTGAAGGAAATCCTCCAATATATCAAAATAATTGTT
Source organism: Macrotis lagotis (assembly GCF_037893015.1). Taxonomy (NCBI): domain Eukaryota; kingdom Metazoa; phylum Chordata; class Mammalia; order Peramelemorphia; family Peramelidae; genus Macrotis; species Macrotis lagotis. The sequence continues at coordinate 292,764,255 of NC_133659.1, forward strand.
CTACTGCCTTTTTGAGATAGGAAAGAAGTGAAAACAAACTAAATGTCAGTTGATCTAATAATGAATTAATAAATTAACCTAATTGTTTGCACTGTAAGAAATGTTGAATTCAGGGAAGCATGGAAAGATCTAGATACAATGATTCAGATAGAAGCCAGCAGAGTCAAGAAAGCAATTAAATGTAAATAGGGTGAATAACAGTAATACATACAAATTTCAAAATTGAATATGGGAAAATTATCAAGAAGTAGCAAGACTCTAAAGGAGACATATGAGAGGACACTGAGCTCATCCCTTTCTGGAGGTGTGACGTGCACAGCTTTAGCGTACTACTCATTTATTCAAACTTGATTTGTTATATAAACTTCCCCCCCCCTCCTTTTTTTCTTTTTTTCCCTTTAAAATATACTATTTGTTGAATGGGAAGGAGGGGAAAGGATACTGGAGAAAACTAAGATATGGAAGGAAAAAAAGACCAAGTAAAGCATTTTAAAACAAAAAAGTCAAGATAAATCGGAGACTGAGAAAGTTGTGAGTTGTCCAAGATTCAAACATTTAATAAAGATCTGATTCAGGATTCAAACACAAGTTTTCTTTATTCCAAGCTCTAAGGGACTAACTAAAAATTAGAAATCTTTATAATTTTTATGTGAGGTCCTGTGTTACTAGGAATCCCTTATTATAATAATTTCTCTGTCTTAACTACATAGAATTACAAAGGAAATGAATTAACTGAAATCATTACAAATATTTATTTTAAAAAACTCAACATGTTCTTGGATTCCAGGGTAAGAACTCTTCTGAATAAAACAATCAGCCATAACTCTCTAATTATAAAATTCAGCTTACTTAGCATTATCCCCCATCACCACCATCTACCTCATTCATCTCAGTGCTCCAAACTTTCACAATATTCCATGGTATTTCATCTTCTCTTATAATCATCAACTGTCAAACCTATAGTCAGAAAACCCTTTATATTTTAACTCCTTTGTCCAGAAAACTCTCCCTGAGAGATCTATTTGATAATGGATGATTTTCTTTCATAGAGTAACCTATGCTTGTATCTCTCTCTCTCTCTCTCTCTCTCTCTCTCTCATCCATTTAATATCATGACTGTGACTAGAGGGAATATTGCATATTAGAGACAGTTAAGTAGTTCAGAGTAGCAAACACTGGTCCTATTCAGACAACCCTGAGCTTGAATATTACCTCAAACATTTACTGGCTGTGTGACTTTGTACAACTCACTTAATCACTGCCTCAGTTTCTTCATTTGTAAAGTCAGGAAAATGATAGCATTTCAACCTTCCAAGTGTGGTACAAATGACAGAATAATTCCTTCCATTATTGTTATATTATCTATTATATTTTAATAATATTAAATGATATTTTAAATGTTAAAGAGTTATACTGTTACTTTTTTAGGATTCTTTTTGCAAGGCAATGGGGTTAAGTGGCTTGCCCAAAGCCACACAACTAGGTAATTATTAAGTGTCGAAGGCCATATCTGAACTCAGGTACTCCTGATTCTAGGGACGGCGCTCTATCCACTGCACCACCCAGCCACCCCTATACAATTTTATTTATATGACAGTATATTATTTTCAAATTCTATATTTTTATGACTGTGCTATCATATTATTAATAGTTATTAACCTCCTATTAGGCTGTAAGTTCCATGAAGTCAGGGATAATATTGCCTAACTTCAGAGTTTTTTTTTCTAATTCTCACCACACAGTGGACACTAAAGAACTGGTTGTTGAATTAAAGTGAATCGAATGAAATCTTTGACTTGTTCAACATTTCTTTCATGTGTTTCCATTAATTGAAATCCAGTTTTTGCTTGATGGAAGTTAGCCCTCATCTGCTTCCAACAGCCACTTGATCTTTCCCTCCTTGGAGACTAGCTAAGTAACCTGAATGCTTTATAATATAAGGACTCCATGGTGTTTTTAATCCTTTAATTATCACAAGCTCCAGATAAAGTGGTTTGCTGAGTTCTTTGAGCACAACCAAATTTTGGTAGTGCTTAGGAGATGTCAGATATTATTAGACACAGATCAAAAAAGATACATATACTCAACTCTTTATTTTCTCTTCTTACATCCCACCCCCTTACAATATAAAGAATTAACCTAATTCCTAAAGAAATATATATATATATATGTATATATATGTATGTATATATGTATGTATATATATATATATATTCATAAAAAGGAGTAAGAACCTAATCTTAGGGTTTTCTTAGGCATAAGCATCTCATCTTCTTCATAAAATACTACGGTGAAGCTAGGAGGCATCATCGTGAAATTTGGGGATTGTGGGAGATAAGAGGGGTCATCCCAGGGTAGAAGGAGATGCAGTTTCCTCCTGTAAGGCCATGATGAATGACTTCCATCCCCAATTTGGAAAATGTTTGTGACTATACATTGTATTGTAAGCACTGGCTCAGCTGTAGGAACTCAGAGAGAAATATCACCTGAGAGAGATGATGGGGTAGACTTTGCCTTGCCTTGACCTACCTCAGTCATTTCCTTTTGAGTTTTAAATTTTTCTTATTAAAGCATATTTATTCTTGCATGTATGTATGTACATAGTGTACAAATATATACATAGATATAAATTATAATATATATAATGTATATATAAATTATAAATTATAGATAAATTATATATAAATTATAAAATATATAATATGAAGGTTTTAAAAATATGATTTATTATTATAAAGCAATGAATATATTCCAATAATTATAAAATATAAAATTACATTTATATTAACAAAATCATACCTAGCAACATAAAGAAAAAACAGGGTGAACCACAGGTGTTCGGGTTTAATGTGATTTCTTATAAACACCTGTGATTTTTATGTTCCTAGGAACATCTTTTGTTTCTGATTTTGAGTGTAAGGGAACCCCAAAGACAGAGGTACTCTTCCTAGATTAAGGTTGGGAGAGCTCATCTCCCTGGGCTGCTATTAAAGAGTATGACCCATTTCACATCTATGCTTCTTAGTGAAGAATTGGGTCCAACTTTATAAATTTTCCTCATAGAAAAAGGATAAGTCAATCAAGCAACATTAATCAATTATATACTGCAGAGCTAGAAGAAACCTTGGAAAATAACGGAGGAAGTGAGGTGATGCAGCAGATAGAATGCAAGACATGAAGTCAGCAAGACCCGAGTTCAAGTTCTCCTTTAGACTTTCATTAAGTCTAAGTTTTGATAATGACAAAATGGAGATAATAATGATAATGACAACAACAATAACAATCTTGCACCTATGAGGGTTGTTGCAAAGCTCAAAAGAAATATTTAGTGCTTTGTAAACCCTGAAGTGTTTATAAACACTATCTCCTATTAGCAATACCTAGACCTTGGGTGAACCAGGAAAGGAAGCATCTCCAGTCCCAGCTCTTTCCTAAGCCAAGAGAAAAAACATAAAGGCAGGACCATTCAACATTCATTTCTATACATGTTCACTTCACTTTAGTTTTTGAGAATTGATGACTGCTGGGAAAGAGAAAGGAAGACATGGGAATATTAGGAAAACAAGCTAATCTTGGTACTTTCAACAATACCACTACTATGTCTGAATCCCAAAGAGATCACAAAAAATGTTTTTATAAAACTTCACATGAACAAAAATATTTATAGTTCTTTTTTGTAATGGCAAAGAATTGAAAATTGAAGGGATGTCCTCAATTGGGGAATGACTGGATAAATTATGGTATATGGATGTGATGGAACACTACTCTTCTAGAAGACATCATGGGGGGGATGGAACTTTAGAAAAACCTGGAAAGACTTGCATGATCTGATAATGAGTGAAATGAGCAGAAGCAGATAAACACTGCTCCATTAACAGCAACACACTGTGATGATCAACCATGATAGGCTAAAGGTTCTTTCATGAACCAGTTCTATGATTCATGATTCTTTTGTCTACATGCCTTTACAGAAGGTGTCTATCATATCTGGAATGAATTTTCTCCTTACCCTTTCCTTTTAGAATGTTTAGCTTTCTTCAACCCTCAGCTCAAGGTCTAGCTCAAACACAAGATATACAGAGAGTCTTGTCACTCCCCATCCAATTACTTTATTTTTTATATTTTCATTTCTTTATCTATTAACACAGTTTTCTCATGTATTTTAATTTTCTTGAGGTTTGCAATTATTTTGTTAATTCTTTTGTATCCCCAAAGCCTAGCAGAATGCTGTAATCACCCATTTACCACCTCCTCCCACCCAAATTGCATGTTTCCAGAAAGGAATCCTTTCCTAGATCATCATTTGACATAGGAAAAAAACATGCTTTCCAGACACTGTCGTAATCTGAAGCAAAGCTAAAGACGGGTGCTGTTTTTGCCTCTCAAGACTGATTATTGTAATAACATTTCAATAAGCTAAGTGATTCCAAGCATGTAGTGTCATTGGGGCTGATAAGTGAATACCACTGCACAAATTAAATGCTACCACTGAGTTAGACCACGCAACAGACATAAATGCACTCTCAGTGGACAAATGTATTTTGGTGTAATCACGCCAAAGGCAGAAAATGGAATCTGTCATCAAAGATAAATTAGCCAAGGGTCAGCTGATATTAGCACAGTTCTGCACTGAATTTCATTTTCCTTGTTCTTCCTTTGCACTACTAAATAAACACTGATAAACAGTTTGAGCAAGCATTTTGTTCTTATGAACTGAATACTAAAACCCTCAGCATCAATATATAAAATGGTGACACTGTGACAGCCTTTTCTTTATGTATTTGCCTCTTTGTGATCACATTCTCATTCATTCAGGCTCATTTTTTCTTTTAAATGAGATACCATGTTGGCAGGATCTCCATTATCATTTCTCTCCATTACTCCAATGGGTGATATCAATGAGTCTGGGCTCTCAAAAGCTGTGGCCATGGATTATATGATCTACCAGTGCCTTCTAAAGATAGAAAAGCTACCCATATTAATTGCTGCATGGTACAATTCAAATTGTGCTGCTTGGTGAATGACACACAGCTGGTACTTAATAAATGTTAACACTAAATAATGACAAACAAAAATATTACTAAAAAAATTAGGCTTCCTTAGTCATCAGATAACCTAATTTTATGATCTTGACTCTGCCCTTCCTTCATGTGTGACCTTGGGAATGTCACAAGCTCAGTTACCTTAATTATAAAATGAGGGATTAGACAAGACCACTCATAAAGTTGGATGAGACTAAAATCCTTTAGTCCTAGGGTCTAAAACCCATGCCAAGTCAGTTTAAAGAGACTTCACTACCAAGGTTCCTCTAAGTTGAACATAATGGCCAAAGGATTCTTGAAGAATACTTAATAAGTCAAAGTAAGGTTGTGAACTGAGTGAAAAGAGGGGGATCCAAATCACAAAAATCACAGATTACCAAAACCTTGAAGTTAGAAATGTGGAATTACATAGATTATATATAAATTATATCAAAGGCTATGAGTATTCAAGTTGGGATGGAGTGGAAGGTTTCTTGAGATAAGCCTGAAATGGTTAAGGCTGAAATTTAGGTGTCAAAGATTGGGTTTTATTCTGGGAAGAATGGACAATTTCTGGACAAGTGAAGACCAATTTAGAAATAATATTTTGAAAGCTGTGTACAAGACAGACTGAAGATGTAAGAAATTGGAGACAGGGAGATCTTGAGATGGTCCTTATAGAACCACCTGGACTCTGTTCTATTTTCAAGTCAAAAGAATCTCAGAATACCATAATTACAAGGGTCATCTTATCCAACTAATACACAAAAGGAATCTCTGAGAGTAACTATGCAACATCTTCTTTCATATCTCAAAGGAAAGAGAATTGCTTCCTCTCTAAGTAGGTTATTTCAATTTTAGGTAGTTATAAAGATAAGAGAAAGATTTTCTTGACATCAAATCTCAACAATATACTTGTATGTTCCTGTGACTCAGTTTTCCAAACTATGCTCTCTGGGACCAAACAAAAACAAGACTAACCAACCCTTTATATGACAGTCTTTCATATGCTTGAAGAGAGCAGTCAGGTAACTCCAGAACTTTCTGTTCCAGGATAAGCATGTTCAATTCCTTCAACTACTCTTTATATGGCATGATCTCAAGGCTCTTCCAGATCAGATGCCCAACTCTGGACTTCTACCAGTCATCATTGTTCCCCTTGATCCATGTGATTAAGAACAAAAGACACTATTGTAGATTAAGACTGAGAGTTGTAAAGACAGTATTAACTATCATCTCCCTATTTCTAGGAGCTCTGCCTAGGTAATATCAACTTTTTTATGCTACCACAGTATTGATTCATACTGATCTTGTAGTCTCCATAAATCCCTAGTTCTTTTATTTTAATTTACCTTTAAGCAACTACTGGAAGACCATGCCATCACCATCTCCATCTTGTACTTGGTAGGTTTTACTTTTGTTTTATCAAATATTTGACTATGTTTATCTCTAATGAATTTCATCCTGTAGGAGTCAATCCAGTGATCTAATCTGTTGAGATCTCTTTGGATTCTGATTTTTTCTTCTCTAATGTGTTATCTTAACTTCCCAGCTATATATTATACCTACAAACAAATCAACATACCATCTATTAATTTACTCAAGTCATTGATAAAAATATTACAATGCCAAACAAATCTGTGGGGTGCTCCACTAGAGAACTCCTATCATGGTGACAGTACTATGAACTCTATAAGATCAAGAGAAAAGTCATAATTATCTTTCTTTCTTGCCAAGGGATTAGTATTTCATTTTCCAAATAAAATCGATACCTGATAAATAGTTGATGCATATATAAATGATCTAAGAATCTATTGGAAATTATTCCAATAATTCATATATAGAGATAGGAGGGAATTTGGCATTTAGTCAATCACTGTAAAATACATATTAGTTGTGTGACTCTGAGTAAATCATTTAATCTGTCTCAGTCTCTTCAATTGTAGAATGGGAATAATAAAACTTACTTCCTCAGGTTGTGGGAAGGATCAAATAGGAAAAAATTGTAAACAAGCTAGCAAAATAATTGCTTCCTTCTTTTCTTCCTTCCTTCCCACTGTGTAAGAGACACAGGAATAAATATTGGGGACACTTCTGTAGAAGTTGAGGTTAGAAGAATGAACTGAACCACTGAGATGTGGAAGAAAAGGTCAACTCTCAAGGGTAAAATGCATGTGGCCCCCTATTTCCAACTCAGTCTCACTGGGCAAGAAAATGTCAGCATCTGCTTTGAAACCCACTGAATGGGTTTGTTCAGGTCAAAGTCCTAGACTAGTATACTTAGGGAAAGAATCTATGGCCTAGGGCAGGGTATCATCCCAACCTTGGATCAATCAGTAAAGGGAGAAGGTCCTCTGACTATTAATTGAGAATTTTGATTACAACGGCAAGCTAGCCAAAAAGAAAAATTATAGCTTACTTCTTTCATGAGTCTATTGTAGGTAATTCCGTTGTTCTATGGGACAGGGTAGAATATTCCAGGATCAAACTATGAACTCACAACTATTCTATTGACCTTTGTACTTCATTCTCCAAGAAGACCATGATATCAGGGAGGTGGTGTCATGACAAGTACATAAAGGAGATTGGTTGGGGGGGGGGGATATTGTTCTAAGATACCAGCTTCACTTTCTCCTCCAGAATCATCTGGGTCCAGTGACCAGGTATGAATCAGGACAACTGGAGATGACCCTGGATATGAGGTAATCAGGGTTAAGTGAGTTGTCCAAAGTCACTTCCTAATTGGAGGAGAAACCTAGACTCAGCAAATTAAATTTAAATTTATGCAAACTTTCATATGCAAATATAAAACCCCAAGTTTGGTTGGGGTTGGACATGAGTTTTTTTTTTTAATTAAGGGATACATTCTAAGCTCACACATGTACCCACAGTGAACAACTGGCCAAAAGAATCCTACAAAAGACAGCATGATGCTGTGAAAAGAGATGAGGACTGGAAGCCAGACAAACTGTGTCCAAATCAAAATAACACTCATTACCTACACAGTCTTGGAGAGCACAATCTCTCTGGACCTTACTTCTACATTTGTAATTAAGAGAGTTGGATACATTGATCTCAATGATTCCTGTGAACTTCTTAATCTGTGTTTCTCTTTTTAACAGTTCTAGTGCCAAGCCCACTAGGTGATCATAAGATATTTATGAAATATTTTTCCTTTAAAATCTGAGATCCTGGAAGACAGTGAATTTTTCTCCTCTAGGGTCAGTACATGCATTGAAGCACTTAAATATTTTTATGACTGACTGATTCAAATATCTCTCTATACTCTTAGAAGAAAAAGGGAGTAATATTCATAAAAGAAAGATTAAAAATAGGAGCAATCCTATGAAAGTTGTAATACAGGGAATACTTTACTATATTTTTAACACAAGTGCCTCAATTTCCTTGAATGTCAAGGAAAAAGAAAAAATTCAGTGTTTTAACTCAAGTATGTTCTGCCCTGATGCTGTTAGGAATGTAATAAGATTCTTTTTTCTTCTGTATGTAATTTTCAATAATCACTTTCACAAATCCAGGGTTGACTGTTAATGACTTTTCAGTCTGAAAACATGGCTAGTGTGGAACATGACTGGACTTAATATTGAATGATTTGCTGAATAAATAGTATATCTGACAAGAAAAGTTTCAGACAGAAATTTCTATTCAACCATATATTCGAAAGTAAAATCTTTTGTTGAAAAGGGAGAGTGATCGATGTAAATTTCTCTAAAATAATTTAAGTTCCTTGGGGTCAATTATAATTTTTGGTTTTGTCTTTGCATCCCTAAAACAATGACAGGAATGTTTTAGTTTGTATTTTTTTAGGTTTGATTTATTTTTCTCCATTTTTATTGAGCCTATGAAATTATAGGAATATTCCCATGAAGAAAGTTCAATTATCAAAGCAGATTGGGACACTCTGAAATTCATAATCTCAGAAAATTACTTCAAGCATTGAGAAGTTAAGTGACTTGCCTAGGATCCCGTATACACTGCCTCTCTCTCTCTCAGATATATATATATATATATATATATATATCTATATATATAGTACATATATGTGTATCTATATATATGTGAATATAGCAGATGATTAATAAGTGTTTGATGAATGAATGAATGAATGAATGAATGATCTTTAGTGAATAACCTGAAGGAAAATATAGTACTCAGGAAACAGAAGATTGGGCATACCTTCTAAAGTTTTATCCAAAACAAGAAAGTAGATACTTTTGAGCTAATAGACAGATGATGATGATGATGACGATGATGTTTGTTATCAAAGAGGACCAAAGAGGTGCTGCCATGGCAAGCACATGAATTGGATTTGAGTGGGGGGAGGGGGCTGTGCTAAGTCACCAGTCTCACTTTCTCCTCCAGTTATCTGGGTCCAGTGGCCAGACATGGATTAGGACAAATGGAGATAGCTTTGGATGTGAGGCAATCAGGGTTAAGTGACTTGCTCAAGGTCATATAGCTAATGGCAAGTGTCTGTGGCTATATTCAAACTCCTGTCCTGAATCTAAGGCTAGTGCTTTATTCACTGTGCCAATAGACAGATAGGGACATTAAAGCTAACATTTTTAGAATTCTTTAAGATATATAAAGAATTTTTCAAATATTTTTCATTTCATCTTCTCAAAAACCTTGGGAGATAGTAATTATTATACTGTTAATATCTTCATTTTCTGATGAGGAAACTGAGACATATGGAGCTTAAAGTACAGTGACTATCATCATGTAATTAGTAAGTATATGAGGAAGCATGGGAACTTAAGACTTCCTGACTACAAGTGCAATAATCCATCCACTTCACTATCTAATTACTTCTTTTAGATTTTTAGGTTTTTTTCAAGGCAATGGGATTAAGTGGCTTGCCCAAGGCCACACAGCTAGGTAATTATTAGATATCTGAGGCTGAATTTGAACTCAGGTCCTCCTGACTCCAAGGCCGGTGCTCTATCCACTGTGCCAACTAGCCGTCCCTTAACTACTACTTTATTAAGAGCTTACCATGTGCTAGGTATTCTGGCAAGTGCCAGGGATACACAGGAAGACTAATCCCAAATTCTTCAAGTACTTCAAATTCTAATGGGGAATAGAGAACAACTATTTTAAACTCAGCTAATGTACCCACCACACACCTGGGAACATTAAATCCTAAATACAAAGATAAATGATTGAAGAGATTCTGTTAGAAAATGAATAACTGCCAAGTGAAAAATCCTAGGATTCTGGGGAACACAATGCTTTAACTTAAAATCTGACCTTATAATTGAGAAATTCAGGCACTATCACATGTTGTGAGATGAGGTTTATGGTCAGCTCTTTGTATCCCTCAGAGCACAACACTTAGGTGGTCTTACCAATGCTATTACTAATGCATGTGAATCCAAATTCTTATTTCAAGATGGGTCTGATTAGCTCTGTGAGATACCAAAAAGATTTGCTGCGAATAGGTTCTCAAGAAAGAAAACCTTTAGGTGACTCCAAGGGAATAATATTAAGTAATTGGCATGTAAGTTATGCTGATTATGTCCTTTTAAAAATGTGAATAGGATGAAAAAAATCGTTCTTATTTTTTTTTCCTCTTGGTTATGTACATGCAGCACTTAGAGAACAACTGCTGAGCAGACCATGCCCTTTCAGTGGAAAATGGACTGGCAGGGAGAACTACATTTTGCTTTTAATGTTTTCCTCCCCAAACCCATGGAGTGCTGTCCGGAAATACAGCTTTCATTGCTACTTCTGCAACTGTTCCATTACATTTATAGAATTCTTCAGGGTTTTCAGGACCCTTTACATATATTATTTCATGGATTCACTGAAAATAAACCTATTATTTTCATTCTCCACTCTGGATTTTAAATCTCACCTGTCCTGCTGTAGTGGACAAAGAGTTAAACTGGCGATGGAGGGCTGGAATAAGTGGATAAGGATAATGGAGAGCAGATATGTCCAAAAATGCCTCCTAAGATGAATCTCAGCCCCCCACTGTTACCCTTGAGGATCTCAATATTTCACAAGGAGGGACCTCTTAAGAGATGATACTTCAGGAGAGCTAAGAGAGACATTCCATTAAAAAGAAAGAAATCTGTGGCACCCAGATTTATTTTATTTTTTCAATAATATTTATTTTTTTATTTGGTAGAAATGATGTTTTTTATACATTACTAAAATATTCTTAAGAGTAAACATAATACTCACCCACCCCAAAATATAGACCCTCATGAGCAATAAAGCAAAGAGAAAAAAATAAAAATAAAAAAATAAAAATGTGTTTCAGTCTGTCTTCCAACACCACCAGCTCTGTCATGGGTGAATCACATTCTTTATCATAAGTCCATCACAGAAATTACTTCTATATTTTCCACCATTGCCATTGCTGATCATAACTCCCTCCATTCATACCTCCCCACTACCATAGACTATATTTTCTCTCTCCTTTCACTCTGTCCCTCTTCTTAAATGTGCTGGAGAGTAGCTGAGTGGCACAGCAGACTGATCACCGGCCCTGGGGCCAAGAGGCCCCAAGCCCACATACCACCCCTAAGGCCCAGCAACTACCTAGCCCTGTGGTACTGGACAGGTCATCCAACCCCAGCCCCTTGCAAGAAGTATAAAAGAAAATGTGTTATATCTGATCACTCTCCACCATGGTCTACCCTCTCCTCCATCACTCACAACCCCCCTCCCCTGTCCCCACTCTCTCCTTTTTACTCTAGATGTCTATACCCTATTGAGTTATATGTGCTGTTTCCTCTCCAAGCCACCTCTGATGAGAGTAAAGGTTCCCTCATTCCCCCTCACTTTCCCCCTTCCATATGATTGCAATAGCTCATTATAATAAAAAAAATCTTATTATATGAAATATCTTAGTATTCCACCTCTCCTTTCTCTTAACCCCCTTACATTTCCCTTTTAGCCAATGACTCCATTTTTACAATATATAATATCTTCAAATTCAGCTCTCTCTTGTGCTTCATCAATAAAAGCTCCTTCTACCTGTTCTGTTAAATGAGAAGTTTCTTATGAGTATTATCAGCATCATTTTTCTATGCAGGAATACATGTAGTTCATTATCATTAAGTCCCTCATATTTTACCCTTCTCCACTCTCTATGCTTCACCTGAGTCCTGTATTTGAAGATCAAGCTTTTTGTTCACCTCTGGTTGTTTCAACAGGAACAATTGAAATTTCCCTGCTTCATTGAAAGTCCATCTTTTCTCCTGGGAGAGGATGTTCAGTTTTGCAGGGTAGTTGATTCTCAGTTGTGTTCTGAGCTCTTATGCCTTCCAAAATATTATATTCCAAGCCCTACGAGCCCTTAATGTAGTTGCTTCTAAATCCTGTGTGATCCTGACTGCAGCTTCACGATATTTGAATTGTGTCCTTCTGGCTGCTTGTAATATTTTCTATTTGACTTGGGAGTTCTGGAACTTGGCTAAAATATTCCTGGGGCTTGATTTTTGGATCTCTTCCTGGGGAAAATTGGTGGATTCTCTCAATTTCTATGTTTCCCTCTGCTTCTAGGATATCTGGGCAATTTTCCTGAAGGAATTCTTTGAAAATGACTTCAAGGCTCTTTTCCTGATCATGACTTTTAGGTATCCCAATAATTTGTGAATTATCTTTCATGAATCTGTTTTCCAGATCAGTTGTTTTTTCAGATGTTTCACATTTTCTTCCAATTTTTTCATTCTTTTGGTGATGAAGTATTGTGTCTTGACTTCTCATAAAGTCAACAGCTTCCTTTAGCTCCATTCTAGATTTGAAGGATTTGTTTTCCTCAAAGAACTTCCTTAACTCTTTTTCCATCTGGTCAAATCTGCTTTATAAAGCATTCTTTTCCTCAATACCTTTTTGAACTGTTTTATCCATTTGGCCTATGCTGGCTTTTAACATGCTATTTTCCTTCAGCATTTTTTTGGATTTCCTTGACTAGGCTGCTGATTTCTTTTTCATGTTTTTCCTGCATCTCTCTCATTCCCCCCCCCCCCCCCAATTTTTCTTCTATCTCCCTTACTTGATTTTTAATATCTTTTTTAGAGCTCTGTCATAGCCTGAAACCAATTTCTGTTTTTTCTTGGAGTCTTTAGATGCAGAAGCTTGTACTTATTCATCTTCAGATTGAGTATTTTGATCCTTCTTGGGATCATAGACAATGTAATTCTCAAGGGTGTTTCTCTTTTTTCTCTGTTTGTTTACTCATTTCCCTATCCTGTACCTGGTTTTGGGGTGCTTCCTGAGTTTTTGAGTGTTATTGGGATACCCCCCACAGGGATCTCAGTGTTAAAGCTCTGTCTTCCCTCCTGGTCTGTGATTGACCACAAGTGCACTCCTCTGCCATGGGGCTGAGGTGGGGGGGCAGCTCTACTATTCTATGGGGTCCTAGACTATGATCAGGATCTGAATGTGGTCAGAGCCCCAGAGTCCTGTCCCAGGTAAAGAGGACAGACCTCAGAAGTCTCTCTCCACTCCCCTACCTTTGGTAGTCTGAGCACTCAACGCTCAGTTGCCTGGGGGCTCCTGCTTACTGGCTGCTTCTTTTTCCTGGATCTGGGCTGCCTTGACCATAGCTGCTCTCTGAGTGCCCTGAGGACTGGGCTTCACAGGCTCACTCTTGCAGAGGTCCCCCCACTTATCTTCCAAGTTATGCCCAGTGCTCCCCAGGGTACAGGTCAGGAAACTGCCCTGCTGCCATGAGCTGCAGCTCCCAGGAGCTCTGTGGCTGCCTCATGGAGGCTGAAGTTTTTTCACTCTGGCAGGCCATCCGTATGACCCTGTAGAGCAGAGCCTTTCTACTATTTTCCAGAATACCTTGGTCTGGAGAATTGCCTCACTGGATCCCTTTGTGGGTTCTGTCTCTTGAAAATTTAGTTAGAGTCATAATTTTTATGATTTTTGAAATATTATGGTAAGAGTACCTTAGAGAGGCTCTTCTCCTGTCCCATCTTGGCTCTGCCCCCACCCAGATTTATTTTAAACCTTAATGGATTTAACTACCAAGTGGGAAGTAGGACAGTATCCCAGTATGGGGAAAAGTTGCATCCCCTCTATCATATGTCTGATGATAGCTGTCCTTTGTTCTTGAAGAAGATAATGAAGTCAGGAAGGTGAAACCGGGACTAATCCATGAATTGGATTTGAATGAGGTAGGGCTATACTAAGTCACCAGCCTCACTTGCTCTTCCAGAGTCATCTGGGTCCAGTGGCCAGAATGAATTAGAATGACTGAAGATGATCCCGGAGGCAAGACAATCAGAGTTAAGGGACTTGCCCAAGTTTACAAAACTAGTAAATGTAAATTATCTGAGGCCAGTTTTGAACTCATGTCCTACTGATTCCAGAGCTGGTACTCTACCAACTGGACCACTAGCTGTCCCAATGCATGTATATTCTGTATAGGAAATAGAAGCAGGGATTTAATTTATCAAAAGTTGAGTATTTTGTTTCAGTCACATTTAACTCCATGTGATCCCATTTGAAAATTTCCTGTCAAACAAATTGTTTGCCATTTCCTTTGCCAGCTTGTTTTACAAATGAAGAAACTGAGGAAAATATGATTAGGTGACTTGTTGAGGGTCACACAACCAGTATCTGAGGTTAGCTATGAACTTAGGAAGATGAGTCTTTCTGTCCCAAGACTGTAGTCTGTACACTGTACCAGCCCTCTGCCCAAAGGTTCAATTAGCTTACTATATAATAAGCATATGCTAAATGCTGAAACACAGACAAAAAATACAATAGTCTCTGATCTTAAGGTGCTTACCATTTGTTGGCATTATTCAAGATGTTCTCTGTCAAGTATATATTTTATATTTCAATATATAATATGAAAAAAGGAAATTTCAAGATCTGAGTCCCAATAACCAGAAGGTGGGGAAGATGGACTAAAAATAAAAGCCTTTTTTGGGAGATAATATCTGCCCTAGACATGGAAGTAGGTATAAGTGTGACATTAAGAAGATGAAAACATGGAATACTTCCAGATAAAAGGAACAACTTGCCCTAGATCATGGAGTAAAAATGTAAATGAGAAACAGGTAGTAAACAACGCTGATAGATATAAAGACTGAATGAAAGGGAATAAGAAAAATTATGTGTGTAAAATGTAGGTTGTATTTTGGGCCTATAAATACCCAATTGGAGAGCTTGTATTTTATTCTGGAAATAATGGGTAGTGATTAGACATTTGTCTGGAATTTAATACCATTGTCAGATAGGTATATAAATTTGATGACTATGTGGAAGACTGGTTGGAGAGGAGAGATATTTGAAGCATATAGACTACTGAGGAGTTTATCATAATAGTAGTTGTGAGAGATGATGAAGGGCTGAACAAAAGTAATGGCTACTTAAGCAGAGAGAAGGGGAAAGATATGTTGTAGATATGAGATAAACATAATTTAAGCAACTGATTGGATATGGGTTTTAGGAAAAAAGGAAATGTTTGATTTCATCTCAGGACAGATTTATGGGGGTCAGGATACTAAGATTTTAATGCAAGAAAATACAGAACCCTCAAGATAAAGGAAGGACAGTTTTATTAAGAGGGACAAACTTATAAAAAAAGAAGAGTAGACAAGAAGAATAGTGGGAAAACTCAAGTCCATGAGAGCCCCACTAGAGTTTTTGTTTTGGTAGATTGCTTTTCAGGGTCAAGTAGAATCTGACATTGGAGACAGGATTGAGAAGCCATAGAGTCTTGTGCAGATTCATATTTGTATGGGCAGGAAAGACTCATGGAGATATGGAAGCTAGTTAGTACTGAAATTCTTTGTCTGAAGGGAATTTGGGAGTCTTACTGCTGATCTGACTGACAAAGTGACTCAGGAATTTTCTTGGGACTTCTTTTAACAGGGTGGGAAAAGTACTAGGGTCAATATGGACTTCAAAATCACAAATGTGGATTAACATAAGAATGGTGTTGTCATCAAAAAAAATGGAGTAATTTGAAGGAGTGAAAGATTTTGGGAAAATACATAATGAGTTCTATTTTGGACAAGAGATGAATGCAGTTTTCAGGTAGAAATACCCAGAAGTCTTTTAACAAAATATGAATAGAATTCAGGAAGGAAATTTGAGCTGGACATGTAGATTGTAAAATCAGATGGGTAGAGAATATAACTGAATCCTTTAGAATCAATGAGATTATTAGATTTTGGAGAGAGAGGGGGTGCAGAACAGAGCCTTGAAGACTATACATAGTTAGGGGGATAATATTGGTAATCCAGCAAAGACAATTGATAAAAACAGGTTAAGAGAAGACCCAGACAGGAGCGGCTAGGTGGCGTAGTGGATAAAGCACCGACCCTGGAGTTAGGAGTACCTGGATTCAAATCCGGTCTCAGACACTTAATAATTACCTAGCTGTGTGGGCTTGGGCAAGCCACTTAACCCTATCTGCCTTGCAAAAAAAAAAAAAAAAAACTAAAGAAAAAGAGAGTAGACCCAGACAAAGAGGTCAAAAAGGTTAAGTACTGAGCAGATTTTTTAAAAAAAATATTAGATTTAACAGTAAAAATTATCAGCAGCCTTGTGGACAGTAGTTTCAATTGAATATTGTATCAAAGTATACATGAAGGGACTGAGAAGTTATTGGAACCTGGGGATATGGAGATATCCAGTATAAATAATTCTTTCAAGGAGTTTGTCCATAAAAAAGATAAGAAATGTAGAAGATTGGAGCAATAAGTTGAAAGGATTGACAGGGTGAAGTGAAACTATTTTTAAGGATAATGGAAATCATGAACTTTTTTAAACTTCAGAAAAAGAGCAAGGGGATAAAGGTAAATAAAGAATGATTGTGGGGAAAAGCTTCAGGAAGTGATGAATCCAATTGAGATGAAGAGCACAAGAAGAGGGAATGACCTTGGCATGAAGAAGGTCTACCTTTCCATCAGAGAATGGAGCAAAGGATAAGGGTTCTCGTGAATGGTTGAAAAGAAATGTGGTAATGTATTCTGTTGAGCCCCTTCCCAGGGTAAATACTGAGAATATCAGATTATGAGTCTGGGTAAACAGCATGCAACTGAATGCACTGGCTTGAGCAGATGCTCTGCGCATGAGGGAACCTCACCTTGACTGGACTGCTTGTCTTTGGAGACAATCTCACACACCACATCTCTAAATGATGTGCAGAAAATTTCCACTTCTCAGGTTTATAGGATTTATTTTGGAGCCTCTCTGGGCACCATTCCCATTCACTACCTTACCCCTACATTGCTTAGCTTTTCCGTCCTCCAATTTCCTTTGTTTCTATTTATCTCTGTCTCCCATTCAATGTCTCTCTATGTATGGATCTTTCTCTGTGTTTTGGTCTTCCTGTGACTCTTTCATTGTTCTCGTCCTTCCTTGCCATTTACTTTGTTTTCCCACCTCCTAAACAAAAGACAAAATGAATTTAAAACAAATCCAAGAGAGAAATATGAACAGCCTTGGAAAGTGAACTGCTGGAATCTTTCCCCTGTATATGAACATGGTCAGAATATTTTTCATCATGAGAAAAAGAGGTGATTCAAAGCAGTTTTTATGTCTCCCTTGACAAAAGACTCCGACCCCTTAATTCATTTCTATGAACAAAATAGAAAGTATAGCCTAAATGACAGGAAAGCAGATTCACTTATATGTCCCAACCTCACAATGACAAGCATATTGTGGGGTTTCAGGGAAAGGAACAACTGATCTCTGACCAATTGATCACACTCCCATCAAACCTAATTGAGAAAAACATAGAAGGAGGAAGTCAGGGAACAGACATGAGGTGTTAATGAGTTAAATGAAGGTCAAAGACATGTCTACACTCTATTATCCACTTATAAACTATGTAAGATTTCTCCCTGATGTGATAGGCACTTGGAAATAAAAGGCTATCAGATGATTTGACCATGTCTCTAAATTTGAAAAAAATAGTTTATCAGCCCTGAGAAATTGCAAAAGAAAGCAGCTTTGGGGAGAGTAGGTAGGATGAGGAAGAGGTGAAGGAGAAGGGACATTTTTTTCTATTCCCCCTAACACAATTCATAGTTTAAGGAGAGAGAGGAGAAAAAGAGGAAGGAAAGAAATAAAGTGGGAGGGAAGGAACACTGAAGCAACAACCTACAAACTTGTGAATTCTGAGTCGGAAAGATAACCCAGAGGACAGTCCTACACTTGTGCAAAAGGTCAATCAATTTAGGGTAATTTTTTTAAAATGGTACTGTTTTATAAAATCATGGCCAGAAGAATAAACACCTTTCTCCAAAATGAGTATTTTCAAGAACTACTGTGGACAATAAAAAGGACTGAGCAAGAGGTTTGAAGAGACAAAGGGAAAGAGAGAGAGGGTAATAGAGAGGAAGCAGAGTAAAAGGGAGAAGGAAAATGATGGGGACAAATGAAGAGAAGGAAGGAGGAATGGTGGAAGAAAAAAGAAAGGGAGGAGAGAGACAGACAAAGAGAGAGAGAGACAGAGAGAGAGAGAGAGAGAGAGTGAGAGCGACAGAGAGACAGAGAGAAAGACAGAGAGAGACAGAGAGAGAGAGAGAGAGAGAGAGAGAGAGATTTGATAATTATTGGAATACCTGAAACCCATGATCAAAAAAAATAGAGAGAATGGCTTTCCAGAAATTATCAAGAAAACTACCCTGGTATCCTAGAACCATTGAAAGACTCCCCAGATCACCTACTGGAAGGGATCTCAAAATGAAATGCAAAGAAATATTGTAGCCAAAATAAAGAATTAGCAGGTCAAGTAGAAAATACTGTAGGGAGCCAAAAAGAAATAATCCATATACCAAGGAGCCACAATCAGGATTTTGGAAGACTTTGCAGCACCAACACTAAAGGATGGAAGGACCTTGACTAAGATATTTTGGAGGGTAAGGGAGCTTGAGTTACAACCAAAATTCAATTACCCAGCAAAGGGGAAACTATGAATATGTAATGAAATAGGTGAATTTCACATTTTTTCCTGATGAAATAAATTGATCTGATGTGAAAATTTTTCTTCAAACATGAGACTCAAGAGATACTGAAAAAAAAATAAATGAGAAAAGGAAAAACAATTATTTCAATAGTACTTAGCTAGTTATATGGATACTTGACAAATGTTTTTCTGCTAAAGAGAGTATATGTTGACAGAAGTTATAGACGTCAATTGATTATGATGGGATGATATAAAATTAAGACCCTAAAACAAAAGTGATTATGTGAGGATGGGAGGAAGGATAAGGCAGAATGGAATAAATTATATCACAAGAAGACTTACAAAATATCTATTACAGTAAAGGAATAGAAGGGAGTGGTAAGAATTGCTTGAATCTTACTCTTATTGGATTTCATTGAAGCAGAGAATTATATACATATATATGTATATGTACATATATATATATATATATGTATGTATACACACACACTCAGTTGAGTTTAGAAACTTATTTTACCCTCAAGGAATTAGGAGGGGAAAAGGGAAGGAGGGATTGACAGAAGGAAGGCAGATTGAAGGAGGCAGCAATCAGAAGCAAAAAATTTGTGAGAATCATATATTCTGCTCCAGCCTCATGAATTTCTTTAAAAATTTAAGTTGTAGGGGCAGCTAAGTGGTGCAGTGGATAGAGTACCAACCCTGGAGTCAGAATTCAAATCCAACTTCAGCCATTTAATAATTACTAGTTGTGTGGCCTTGGGCAAGCCATTTAACCCCATTGCCTTGCAAAAAAACTTGAAAAAATTAAGTTGTATAAAAGCTGTTGATATACATTATAGACACTATTCCTTACAAGTGATTCTGTACACTGATAAGATTACAGTGTACAGTAAAGATATAATAACAACCAATTTTTCTGGTCATTTAAAAAGGGATGTTATAAAATTCAGAAATGAGTTATGCCAAATTATTTTTATGACATCAATGTGGTACTGATACCTAAACCAGAAAGACTCAAAACAGAGAAAGAAAATTATAATGTTCCCTAATGAATACTGATGCAAAATTTTAAATAAAATATTAGAAAAGAAATTACAACAAGAAAATACATTAGGATCAGATAGGTTCAGACCAGGAATGCAGGGCTGGTTCAACAAAGCCAAAGAGCAAGAGATAGAAAGAGACTTTCTATTTAAAGTAACTGTAGAGAACATAAAATATTTGGGAGTCTACCTCCAAAAAGAAAACAAGTACAAAACACTTTTCACTCAAAATCTAATATAAATAATTTGAAAAACGGCAATTACTCATGGCTAGGACAACGAAATATAATGAAAAATACCAATTCTACCTAAATTGAATTACTTATTTTGTGCAATGCCAATTAAACCACCAAAAATTATTTCATTGAGCTCTGAAAAATAACAAAATTCATCTAGTGGAACAAAAGGTCAAGAATATCTAGGGAATTCATAAAAAAAATACAAAGGAAGACAGCCCAACTGTACCAGAGCTAAAATGAAATTATAAAGAATCACTCATCACTAGTGTTTGGCACTGGCTAAGGCCTAAGTGGTGGATCACTAGAGAAGATTAGGTAATATACCAAACAGGGACAAATGAGTATTGTAGGGGCAGCTAGGTGGTGCAGTGGATAGAGCACCAGCCCTGGGGTCAGGAGTACCTGAGTTCAAATAGGGCCTCAGACACTTAACAATTACCTAGCTGTGTGGCCTTGGGCAAGCCACTTAACCCCATTTGCCTTGCAAAATCCTAAAAAAAAATGACTATTGTAATCTATTCTTTGTTAGAGCCAAAGGCACTGACTTCTAGGATAAGAACTTTCTTATTTGAGAAAAGCTACTGGCAAAATGGGAAAGAGTATTACAGAAACTAGACAGGCCAACATCTCACACCCTATAACAATATAATGTTGAAATTGATACAGGACTTGGACATAAGCCAAGTAGGAGAATAAGGAATAATTTATCTGTCAGATCTATGGAAATAAAAGAAGTTTATGGCCAAACAAAAGATAGAGAACATTATAAAATGTAAAATATACAATTTTGATTACATTAAATTAAAAAGGTTTTGCACAAAGGAATGCAGTAAATTGGGAAACAATTTTTACAGCTAGTTGCTGATAATGGATTCATTTCTAAAATATATATTATATATATATATGTATAATTGAGTAAAATTTATCAGAATACAAGTCATTCGCCAATTGATAAATGGTCAAAGGATATGAACAGGCAGTTTCCAGGTGAAGATAAATCTATTTATAGTAATATAAAAAAATCTTAAATCGTTGTTGATTAGAGAAATGCAAATTACAGCAGTTCTGAGGTTCTACCTCATATCTATCAGATTTGCCAAAATGAGAAAAAAAAAGAAAATTATCATTGTTGGAAGGCATGTGGGAAAACTGGGGCATTAATGTATTATTGGTGGAGTTGTGAACTGATCCAGTCTTTCTAGAGAACAATTAGGAGCATGCCCAAAAAAGAAAAAAAAAATTATGCATACAATTTTGATCCAGTAATACTACAATTGTGTTTGTATCCCAAAGACATTATAAAAAAGGGAAAAAAGATATACAGGTACAAAAATATTTATGGTAATACTGTAGTAGCATAGAACTGGAAATTGAAGGAATTCTCATCAATTGGGCAGTGAATAAACACATTGTGATACATGAATGTGATGGAGTTAGTATTGTTCCAAAAGAAAAAAATGAATGTGCAGAATTCAGAAAAGTATGGAAGAACTTACATGAACTGATACTGAGTGAAGTGAACAGAACAAGGAGGGCACTGTGCTCCTTAACAGCAACATTGTATGATGATTCATTATGATGAACTTAATCCCCCTTAGCAGTACAATAATCAAAGACAATTCTAAAGGATTTGTGAGGGAAAATGTCATTGATATCCAGAGAAGGAACGCATTTTGAGTATAAACCAAACATCAATATTTTCCATTATAAAAATGTTTTATAATTTGTTGGGATTTTTTGCTCTCTCAATTTTTGTTACTATTTGTTCTGATTGACCATTTGAAGCATGGCTTATATGGAAATATGTTTAACATGGTTATAAATGCATGGCCTATATAGGATTGCTTGTTGAAATTGGGAGGGAGGAAGAAAAGGTGGGAAGAAGATAGATTTGCAAATCAAAAATCTTATGGGAAGCTGAAAGCTGAAAATTTTCTTTGAATTTAGTTGGAATAGTAAATGAATAAATTTAAATCACACAAAAAATAAATCATGCACTGTCAGACTTTAGAAAAGCCTGGAAAGATTTGCTTGACCTGATGCTGAATAGTGACACAAGAAGAACCAGGAGATCATTAAACACATAAACAACAACATTGTGAGATTAACTATGATGGATGAAGCTCCTTTCAGAGGCTCAGGTATCAAGTCGAGTCTTGTGAAAACTGTTATGGAAAATGCCATCCACATACAGAGAAAAATATGAAATGTGAATATGCAGCAAAGTAAAATGTGGTTACATTTTAAAACATTTTTAATGTTTTCTTCTCTCTCATGTTTTTTGCCCTCACTTCTAATTCTTCTCTCACAACATGACTAATATGGAAATATGTTAAGCTCTATTATGCATGCAAAAACTTACATCAGATTGTTTGCTGTCATGGGGAGGGGGAAGGGAAAGAAGGGTAGCAAAAAATGTAGAACTCAAAAACTTGCATAACAATGATTCTTGAAAACTATCTTTGCATGTAATTGGGAAAAAATGAAAAAAAAATAAGTGTGGCTCATTTCTAGTGCTCTTTAAGCTCATACCCAATCTTCCCAATTTGACAAAGAATATATTCCATATTTGTAGAATAGAATGTTTTGGAGCTACTTGTAAAGTTAAGGAAAAGGGAAATCACTTTTCTGTATCACTCCTAGTTGTACTGTGAAGTTGTCTTGAAAGATAATGAGTCTAGTCAAGGTGAAGTTTCCTCAGGGGCAGAGCATCTGCTCAAACCACTGTATTCAGCTATATATAGATTACTCTTTCTCCTAATCATATAATCCCCTTACTTCCCCCAGGGCAAGTGCTCATTAAAATACATTATAATACTCCTTTTCAACAACTGATAGGGTATCATCAGTAAGTCATTTTAATAAATGCCTTTATTTTAAATTTTTTTTTTACTAAAAGCTATTAAAGAGAAATTTACATTAAAGAGAAACCAGTGGGGATTCATTAAAATGGAGTATGGAAACAGAGAACACATTTTGAAACAGAGAGATCATTGTACTTGGGAAAGTACCTGTAAACTTATGAATTCCGAGTTGGCAAGGTTGTCAGGTGGTAAGTCCTACGCTTGTACAACTAGGACTGATATAGAAAAGTGTTTCCTCTTTTCCTTAGTTTTATACAATGCCTTAAGACTTCTATAAGCATGAACTTGCTGCATTTATAATTTGAGATACATGCTTTCAAACCAATGTGATGATTTCTTAATGGAGGAATGAAATCATATCAATATTGACCCCCTTAGAAGAGATTATATATAAATGAAAGGATAACTCACAAGTCTTTTTAAAAAGACAACTAAAAGCATTGAAGGTTTTATTGTTTATCCAAACACAATATCATTTCATGAGTCCTGTCACTTAATATTGAAGAATTCATGAATGGGCACTTGCCAAGAAGATAATTTCAATTTCTTTGTCTATCCAATTCAAGGGAATGAAGAGGTTAAAAAAGTCAAATACAATTTTCCAAATTAAAGTAAAATATACTCTAATTCTTAGTCACTTTTTACAAAATATTAAAAATAGGCAAATTGAAGTTTTCAAATTAAAGAAAAATATACTTTAATTTTCTGTGAGTTCAATGCAAAAGCATGAGAGACTTTTGGAAAAATGGCACAAATGTGGCTCAGGAGATAGAAACAAATGAGACCATCTTCATAGAATCCTAATTCTTATATCTCATGGATACTCATTAAGAGGAGAACCATGGGGGAGGCTAGGTGGCGTAGTGGATAAAGCAATGGCCTTGGAGTCAGGAGTACCTGGGTTCAAATCCGGTCTCAGAAACTTAATAATTACCTAGCTGTGTGGCCTTGGGCAAGCCATTTAACCCCATTTTCCTTGCAAAAACCTAAAAAAAAGAGAACCATGGGTGATGGACTTGAGAAGCCATGAACAGTATCTCATTTGTTTTTCCACAGATTAGAAATTACTACTTAAATATAAGGAGTCACTTACAAATGAACTTTTTTTCATATGATCAAATCTTTCACTTGCTAGAAACAAGTCAATGCCAAACTGGAAGAAAATTTCAGAATCAGAATATATGATGTTTCAAATGTGCTGCCTTCTTACTTCTAAGAAGTCATAAATCACAAGTTATTCACAGGATATTTTTAAATGGATATTCCATAGGCATCTCAAATTCAACATATTCAAAACAAAATCTGTTCACATTCTCACCTCCTATCCTCAAATTTTTTTTTGAAATTCCAAATTCATGTTGATGTTACCAATTTCATTTAAGCTTCAAAGCTGTATGACTGACTTCTAGTCTTTCTCAGTCACTTGGTATATATCTAATCAGTTGCTAAATTTTGTCATTTTTACATTCACAATATTTCTTATATTCTCTTCTCTCATGCAACTTCATCCCATCAGACCATCATCATCATCATTATCATCATCATCATCATCTGTTCCTGTATCACTGAAATAAGTGAACTCATTATCTTGAGTTTCCTTCTAATCTTACCATATACTTCTTTATGTTAAATGCATTGGACAAACTTGATTATATATAAAATTAATATTCCTAGTACAAGCAAAATCAATGAAACTAAAATCAGAATGTAAACACTTAACTGAGGAAAATATTAGCACAAGTTTCTCTTATAAAATCTCATTTCCAACATATAAAATTTGTTAATTCGAATTTATACAAATAAAACTCACCCTGCAATTGATAAATGGTCTATGGATTTAAATGATGTGTATCTTTTCTTTTTGAAGACCATAATGTCAGGGGAGTGATGCCATGACAAGCTAGTGAATTGGATTTGAATGAGGGGGTGTGCAGTGCTAGGCTACCAGTGTCATTTTCTCCTCCAGAGTTATCTGGGTCCAGTGATCAGATATCAGTCAGGATGATGACTCTAGATACGAAACAATTCAGGTAAAGTGACATGCTCAGGGTCACACAGTACAAAGTGTCTAAGGTCAGAAATGAACTCAGGTCTCCTGACTCCAGTGGTAGTGTTCTATCCACTAAATACACAATGTTCAAAGGAAGGGGGAAACAACTCCAAAAACCATGTGAATTCATTTATAATTAGAGATATGCAAATAGAACAATTCTTTTATCTATCAGACTGGCAAAGATGACAAAAAAGGTAAAGAAATAATATGTACAAATACTATTGTTGTCCATTTTTTCAGTAGCAATGAACTGTAACTAAGGAGTTTCCATTATCTGAGAAATGGTTGAAAATATGGTGTACAAATAAATTGGAATTAATGTTAGAATATTAAAATATTAAAAAAAAGATGATTTACTTTTACAACATGATGGTTGTAGTAATGTTTTCATGTCTACACATTTTTAACCTATATAAAGTAACTTACTTTCTCAATGAGGGGGGAGGGTGGGGGAAGTGAGAGAATTTGGAATTCAAGGTTTTGGAAAAGAATGTTAAAACTGTATGTAAACAGCATGTAAACAGGAAGAAAAAAATTCAATTTAATTTAAATTTAAAAAATGAAAAATAAAATTAGAAAGAACCTCAAAAATCTTTTAGTTAAAAATAATTTCCCAGTATTATAGTTCTGTAAAGTGATCAATTAATATTCAAAAAGACCTTTAACTCATCACTTCTTGAGGCATCCAATTCCACCTTTTGTATATCTCTTTTTGTGATTTTCCTCCTTTATTAAAATCAAAATATATCTTAGCTATTTTAGCACTTACTACTGTTTATTCTTGTGATTAAACATAGCAAGTAATACCCCAACAAACGTGAAAGTTCTTCAAACACTTGAACATAACTAACAAATTTTCTCTAAGTCTTAGCCTAGTTCCTTGAACTTATTCTCTTAAGACAGGAAGAGTTCCTGGCTCATGAAAGGTACTTACTGCATTTTTTTATTGATTGATTGATTGATTGTTGGACTCAAATCACTTTGCCACTCTAATTGTCTTTCTCTGAATTATTGTCCTTCATCTGTAAAGCAAAAAATATTATCCATCCATGTATCTATCCATGCATCCATCCAATCCATCAATCTGTCTAAAGTTTTACAGCTCTCTGGTAGGACTGGGGCTAGTCACAATTAATTTGAGTATTATATTTCTTCCCCAAAAAATAATATCAATTTTCTAGTAAATGGGAAGCAAAACTATAAACTGCTCTAGGCTTTTTTTAAACTCGTTTCATCACTTACTAGTTAGGTGATCTTAAACAAGTCTTTATAACCATAGGCTTCTGGTTTCTCACTTACAAAATATGGAGTAGCTTAATTAAAGGATATTTACAATCCATATAAATGGCTTAATGTAGTCAATAAGATAGTGTGTTAATGTTTTCAGTAAGAAAAGATAGAATGGAATTGAGTTCTTCAAATTTAATATGGGGCAATAAAATAATTCCATGTTAAATTTTGTGCAATAGCAAAGGATAAAGGAAATATGGAAATTTCATGACCAGAGACAGTCCCTTTTCTGAAAAGAAAATGTTATTTATTCAACAGGCTTCTTCATGAAATTGTGTGTGTGTGTATATGTGTGTTTGTCTGTGTGTGTGTATGTGTATGTGTGTAATGTAGGAATTTCTCAGACATTTCTCTGACACCACAGCTAGACATCTGCAGGGGCCCAGAGTTGCCGCTTTTGATTAAGCTCTCCATAATGAAAGCAAGAGTATTACGCAATGGGTGATAAGGGGTGGACTTCATTCACAGCAAAGGAAATTAAATTTTCCAATTTTGATTGATTTCAACACACACTGTTCTTGTGATAAGTTGAAAAAAAAAGACTGTACCTGAAAAGGGGAAAATGGAATTAATAAAGGAATAAGGGAAGCTTAAGTGTGAAATAAGTATGCTAACAGAAAAGAGTTGGAAAGTGTTAGAGAATCAATTCATTATGTAAGAGCATGATAAAGAAGGTACTGCAGGGGGATTTATGTAAATGAAATGAATTAGTGCATATTTCTTGGAAACTTGATAAACAGCAGTAGGCACTTAGTGAGTGGAAATAATTTGTTCCACAGCCCCCGTGTGTGCCCAAATTATTGTGGCAATTATAGTTGTTGATTACTGCCAAATGATTTTTTAATTCTGTGCAGTGGAACTCTGACAAAGACATCTATAACCTGGTTCAGTAAAAATATAGCTGGATTAGAAGTTTCAGGATTTGGATAACTTCGGTAACTTCAAAACCATGTTTAGCTTCCCTAAGACTCAGTTTATCTCATTTAGAAAATGATGGCAAAACACTTTTGTGGCCCACACCCAAAGTCAAAGGTTTATACCAACCAGGTACAATCAGCTAACTACTATGACCAACCTTCCAAACTTGTACAATCCAACTTGAAGGACTGGTATGAAGTTATAATCTTTCCTTATTCTCTAGCTACTTCAGTTCATCCAACTCAAAATTTACTTCATATTTACTTTGTATAGATTTTATACACATTAATATTTGTATAAGTTACCTTCTCTTTGGCATCTACACTTCATGAAGGAACATGTTTTGTTTCATTTTTGTCTTTGCATACATAGAGTTTAGCATCTGGTTGATACTTAACAGATACCTGTTCATGGATTGGGTGCACACCAGTCAGAAGCTGCCTTGAACCTTACTACTTGCTTTTTCTTCCCTTCCTTGGTCTTGCCATGCTTTTGACATCTTCCACTCCTCCATCTCTCTTATCTAAGAACTTTATCATATCCTGATAAAATAGTCAATGAATTGACATTTCACAGTAACCTTTTACTCTCTTTCTTTATATAAAAATACCCTTTTTCTTTTTTTTCTTGTTTAATATTTTATTTTTCTCAAGTTACATGTAAACAAATTCAACATTCTTTTTTTCAATTTTGAGTCCCAAATTCTCTCCCTTCTTCCTCCCCACCTTCACTTCCAATTCTGTATTAATTATACATGTATAGACAAGCAAAAGCATTTTCATACAAAGTCATGTGGTTAAAGAAACAGATTTTAAAAACTCAAGAAAAGGAAGAAAGCTTAAAAAAATATCCTTTAATCTATATTCAGACAACATCAGTCCTTTCTCTGGGGATAGATAGCATTTTTCATCTTTAGTCCCTCAGGATTGTCTTGGGTCATTGTATTGCTGGAAAGAAGTTAGTCATCCAAAGCTTATCATCTTATAACATTGCTGTTTCTGTGTGCACTATATATTTCATTTTGCATCAGGTCATATAAGTCTTTCTAATCTGCTTTATTTTTATTTCTGAGAGCATTTTGCTCATCATTTCCCTCACTTGAATAACAATCTATCACAATCACATAAAGTCATTCACCACTTGATGGGCATTTCCTCAAGTTCCATCTCATTGCTTTAAAGAGCTGCTATAAAAATTTTTGTACATATAGATCCTTTTCCTTTTCTAAAAAAATCTCTTTTGGAATACAAACTTAGTATTGATAAATGATAAGGTATGCATGGTTTCATAGTCCTTTGAGCACAGTTGCAAACTGTTTTGCAGAATTGTTGAATCAGTTAGCAACTTCATCAACAATACATTAATGACTCATTTTTCCATATCCCCTCAAATATTTGTCATTTTCCTATTCTGTCCTATTAGCCAATCTAATAGGTTGTAACTCAGAATTGTTTTAATTTTCATTTCTCCAATCAATAGTAAGTTAGAAAATTATTTCATATGGGCTATTGTTTTGTTTACTGTTCATGAATAGTAAACTGCTCATGTTGTTCTGATTATTAATCAATTGAGAAAATGGCTCTTATTTCTTATAAATTTGACTCTGTCCTGTTCGAAAGGTAAGGCCTTTATGAGAGGGAACTGGTTCATTTTTTTTTTCACAGTTGCTACTGCTATCTCTTTCTCTCTATCCTGATCCCCCCTTGCTTGTTCTCTCTCTCCTTTCACCCCGTACTTCCTCAAAACTATTTTGTTTTTGACTACCACCTCTCTCAACCTTCCCTCCCTTCTCTCACCTCCCTTCTCTTATTCCCTTCACCTCCTAATTTCCTGTCGGATAAAACAAATTTCTATATACCTTTCAGAGAGTGATTAGTGGAGTTTTTCAAATTTCTATTTTCCCCTCTGGTTCTATAATATCATGGCACTTTTCCTTGCCAATTTCTTGCAAGATGATATCTAGGTTCTTTTTGTTTTGATCATGGTTTTCAGATAGTCTAATAAATTTTAATGATCTCTCCTTAATCTGTATCCTTTTTTGTTTTCTCTTAAAATTTAATTTTATTTCCCCCCAGTTACTTAACAAACAAGTTTTAATATTCACTTGCAAAATTTTTGAGTTTCCAATTCTCTTCCTTCCTCCTAAAACACTCACCCTCATGAAAAAGCAATTACTTGATAAAGGTTAAGAATGTGTAAGATATGAAAAACATGCCACAATAATCATGTTGTAAAAGTTAGCATAACCCCCTTTCCCAAAAAAAAGAAACTTCAAGAAAAATAAAGTGATAAAAAGCATACTTCAATCTATATTCAGACATCATCAGCTCTATCTTTGGGATGGATACTATTCTTTATCATGAGTCCTTCAAAGTTCTCTTGTGTCACAGCATTGCTGAGAAAAGGTAGGTTATTCACAGCTGATAATCATCAATATTGCTGTTACTTTGTATATAATACATTTCCCATTGCAGTGGTTCAAGTAAGTTTTTTTACTGAGAGTAACCTCTTCATGATTTCCCATAAGAGAACAATATTTCATCTCAATCACATACCACAATTTATTTAGCCACTAAGGTAATATGTAGGCATGGTTTTACATAGTCCACTGGGCATAGTTTCAGATGGTTCTACAGAATTGTTGAATCATTTTACAATTCCTCCAACAGTACATTAATGTCTCAAGTTCCCTACAACCCTTGCAACACTTGCCATTTTCTCCTTCTGTCCTATTAGTCAATCCACTAGCTATAAAGTAGTACCTCAGAATTGATCCAGTTCACGTTTTTTCCTATCCATAGTGAGTTAGGGCAATTTTTAAAATGATGTAAATAAATTGCATTGATAACTTCATCTGAAAACTGTTCATATCTGTTGATCATTTATCAATTGGGGAATGGCTCTAATTTTTTATAAATTTGACTCTAGGTTTGAGAAATGAGTTCTTTATCAGAGAAATTTGTTTCAATATTTCCCCCCACAGTTACTATTGTTAACTATTTTCCTCCATCCAATTTCCCCCAACTTCATTTATTTCATTCTCTTTCATCTTTCACCCTATCTTCCTCAAAAATGTTTTGCATCCGACTACCTCCTCCCACAATCATCCCTCCTTTCTATCACTCAGCCCTGTTATCCCATTCTTTTCTTCCCATACTTTCCTCTGGAATGACAGATTTCAATTCACAATTGGGTGTTCCTTTCTGAATCATGTCGGATAAGGGTAAGGCTCAATCAATTCCCCTGACCTTCCCCTCTTCCACTCCACTGCAAAAATTTTTTCTTGCCTCTTTTAGGTAAAATTACTTACATGATTCTACCAATCCTTTACCTTTTTCTTAGTACATTCCTCCCTCACCCATTAACTCCATCTTTTTAATATATTTCAAAGTCAAATTCTCACTTGTGCCTTGTCTATATGTGCTCCTTCTAACTGCCCTAATACATGAGAAAGTTATATGAATTATCAGTATCATCTTCCCATGCAGGAATATAAGTAGTTCAGCATTAATAAGTCCTGCATGATTTACCTTTTCTGTTTGCTTTTTTATGCTTGACTTGAGTCTCGTATTTCAAGTTCATATTTTCTGTTCAGCTTTGGTCTTTTTCATCAGGAAAGTTTGACATTCAGCTATTTCATTGAATATCAGTCCTTTCCTTTAAAAGAGTATTTCAGTTTGGCTGGGTAGTTGATTTTTCTTGTAATTTGTAATAATTGTTGTAATTGAAGTCATAATTTTGTTGTATTCAAGTCATATTTCAAGTCCTATAACCTCTTAATATAGAAGCTGCTAAATCTTGTGGTATCCTGTCCATGGCTTTGCAATATTTGAATTGCTTCTTTATTTCCTCCTTGACATGAAAGATCTCTTTCAGTAGGTGATTAGTAGATTCTTTCCATTTCTACTTTACCCTCTGTTTTTAGAATATCAGGGCAGTTTTTCTAGATAATCTATTGAAAAATGATATTTAGGATTTTTTTTTGGTTATGCCTTTCAGGTAGTCCAGTAGTATTTAAATTTATCAGCTCAGTTATTTTTCTCAATGAAATATTTTACATTTTCTTCTAGTTTTTCATTATTTTGGCTTTGTTTTATTGTTTCTTGATTTTTCACAAAGTCATCAGCTTCCCTTTGCCTCATTTTCTATATTTCAAGGAATTATTTTCTTCAGTAAGTTGTTGTATCTCCTTTTCCATTAGACCAATTCTGGTTTTTGAAGCAGTCTTCTTCTCTTTGGCCTTTTGGACCACTTTTTTTCTATTTGGTCAAATCCTGTTTTTAAGATATTAATGTCTTCACTATTTTTGGTGTCTCCTTCACCAAGTTTCTGACTTGGTTCTTGTGATTTCCCTTATTGCTCTCATTTCTCTTTCCAATTTACCCTCTATCTCTCTTGATTTTTTCCTTCAGTTTTTTCCTCATTTCCCTAGGCAATAACTTGATTTTAACTCTTTATGGTGGGGTTTTCCTTGCAGGATGGAAGACACACTGTTCCAAGATTTTGAGAGTTTTTTCAGCTATACTTCCAGGGACCTGTAAGTTCTCATTTCTTTCTGATTTTGTAGGTTGCTTTTCCCTTTGCATGTGGATGGCATTGTCTAAAAGAGGTCTCCCAGAGTTATCCTTTATCACTGAATGACTGAAAGTTGATCAACTCCTGATGTGAAAAATGTTCTCTTGGTTCTGCTTGCTTAGCTCAGCATCAGTTTATGTAATTCGTTCCATGTTTTTCTACACCTCTCCTGGTTTCATATAGAGCATTGGTACTCTATAACATTCATACACCATAACTTGTTCAGTCAATCCCCAATTGATGGCCATCCCATCAATGTCCAATTCCTTGTCACTACAAAAAGAACTGCTATAAATATTTTTGAACATGTGAAAACATTTCCCATTTTTATGATTTCTTTTGAATATAGATCTAGTATTGATATTGGTGGGTCAAAAGGTATCATCAATTTTATTGTTCTTTGGACATAGCTTCAGTTTGTTCTCCAGAATGCTGAATCAGTTCATAACTCCACCAACAATTCATTAATATCTCAATGTAAGGAATTATCTTCTTCAGTGAACTTTTGTACCTCCTCTGGGCAAGTCTGCTTTTTAAGGCATTATATTCCTCCTTGACTTTTTGTGTCTTTTTACCATTTCATTTTTTAAAGATTTTTTTTAACATCTGGATTTAAAGATGTTATAGAGAGAATGAATGGTGGGAACAATTTGTTAGGGAAATTGTTAAAAGATGATATAAAGATTTCATGTAGAAGTTCTTACTTTGGTTAGGAGAAGAATCATCTCTTCATCAGAAACTAAAGCAAAAGAGAGAAAGAAGGGCATCCCTATCAACCTTCTACAAGTAAGTTTTGTCATCTGTCAACAATTTCTTTAAAAAATTCCTCCCATAATTAATTCATATGTCTCAATTAACATCATGCTCTCCTTATAAATTGATTCTTCCTATTGCCTACAAATATGACCAAATCTTCTTCATGGGAGAGGTCATACCCAAAAAATCCTACCAATGATCCAAATTGTTACTGTATTGTCTGTCATCTTGCTTTTCTTTCACAGTTCAATTCCAAGAAGGAAAAAAAAGATATCTCTATGCTCATTTCCCCCTCTCCTTTCACTCATTTGCCAAACACCTCTGAAAAAAATCTTCCTTTTTTATGAGAAATTTTCAGTTTTCCAATCTTACCTAGACCTCAAATAGACTATATTTGGCCAAATACAAAATAATCAACAACAAAACCTGAAATGAATTGTATAAGTATTTTCATTTATAAAATAACATTGTATCCTTTAAAGGACTTATACATAGAAGTAAAGACATCATTGGGGACTCAGACAAAAGTTAAGATAAGCAAAGAGTCAAGGCAAGTAGAATAAATGAGATGGATCTTCCATTCCATTTATCATGAGTTCTGTAGAATTTAAGGAATATCACTATGAAAGATCATTTCTTTCCCACAGAATTAATTTCCTTATTTTTTAAGAATATTTTATTAATATATTCTTCCTTCTACTCCAAAGGGAATTTTTAAAGGAAAAATAAAGCCTTCAGTTCATAGCTAACTTCATAGCCTAAGAAGGCAAATTTTCATTTCAGCTAAGTCTGAAAACATAAGCAAAATGTTTTCTGAATTTTATATCCCTTTTTTCAGCATCAGGAGATGAAAGGTATGCTTCATCATTATTCTTTTGTACTCCTGGTTTATCATCATACTAGTCAGAGATCTAACATCTCTGAAATATTTTTTCTTCCCCTTTATATTGTTGCTCTTCAGTCATTTTTGTCGTATCCAACCCTTTATGACCTCATCTGGAATTTTCTTAGCATAAATACTGGAGTAGTTTTCCATTTCCTTCTCTAGTTCCTTTTACAAATTGAGAAACTGAAGCAAACAGTGTTATGTGACTTCCTCAGAGGTAGCTTATAAGTATCTGAGGTCAGATTTGAACTCATGAAGATGAGTCATTGTGAGTCCAGGTCTGGCATTTTATCCACTATATCCACCTAGATGCCTGTATCATTGTTTTCCTTGTAGAAATGATTCTAGTTTTACTAACTTTTCTCTGGCATTAGTTCATAGGATTCTTTATAGTTTCTTCTTAAATTGTCCATTTTCTAATTTGTTTTGGAACAATAACATTCCATTGTATTAATATATCATAATTTGTTTAGGAGCACATCCCCTTAAATTTGAAAATTTGACTTCTACTAAAATAGCTGCCACAAATATTTATACATTTAATTTTTTTCTGATTTCTTTAAGAAAAAAGACCTGGTAGTAAATATTGCTGATTCAAGCGATAATTCAAGTTAGGTGGCATTCTGGGCCCTGTTCCAATTTACTTTCACAATGACTGGGTCAACTGACTACTCCCACTAGTGTACCTGTTTTCCCACAAAGATTATTAATGACCTAGTTTCATTAAAGAAATCATTTTGCCATCACCAAATGCTAGATTTTCTTCATTTATTCATTTCCCTTTTTTCTTTTGTGGTTATTTTCTCAGTTTAGACTATAACAGAGTTTTTCAAATGTTGATTTGTTTTGTTTTCATGGGTGGGTCCAGAATGAAAATTTACTTCAGAGGCTAATTCAATTGATATATTTAAATCAATTCATCCAACCCCTTGACATCCCTGAAAAGTGCTTGTTCCACTTTTTCTTGAAAACCTACAAAAAGGAAATCATTCCATTCTGAGGCTGTTTGTTCACTGATGTGGAAGACGCTCATTATTAGGAAGTTTTATATATATATATATATGTTTTCTTCAGGTCTAAATTTCCTTATTTTCAACTTCCTCTCTTTGTTTCTAGTATAGTCTTTATGGTTTTAAAGATTGTGGAAAGTTTATAAACTGCTTTAAACAGCAAAACAACAACACTATCAACTTTGAATTCTCTCACCCTCCCAACCAAATTATTGAGTGAATCTTGAAGGGTACAATGCATTGAAACAAGAATTTGCAAAAGGGACAATAGGAATGTCAAAATCCTACCTGATAAACTCTGGCCACTACCATCTTTTATTGTCTGACATCTTCTTCACAGTTTCCTTCCCTAGCCATTTTTGTCTTTTCTACACTTCAGCATCTTAAAGAGAAAATAATACAAATTTGAAATTGAGAACCTGTGTCAAAATCTGGTTTTGTAATGTGGTATCTGGGTGACCTTGGGTCAGTTACAACCCTCCTCAGGTTCCTCATCTCTCAAAAAAGAGATGATCGGACCAGATTATTTTAAGGTCATTTCCAATATTAACTACAACATTGAGCAATATATATGTCTTTATTATAACAAATGTTTTAATATGTAATTGGAGGAATGGATTTAAAAAATCAGTACTCTATAATTCAACATGCTAAGCAGTGAGGATGTAAATACAAATATGCTTCAGCCTTTCCTCAAAAAAGCTCATGTTCTAACAGGAAATACAACATAAGAAATGAAGTTACTGGGAGAATAAAAAAGAATCATAGGGAATGAGGAAAGGCTTCTTGAAGTAGTGAGTAGAACATTGAAGAACGTCAGTGTTATAAGAATCAGTAGTGGGTTGCAACAGAGCACTCCATACATGAGGAGCTGATGATAAGGAACAAAAGAGGGAGTTAGTTTGTTGAGTACTCCTGACTGGAGTCTAGAGTATATGAGAGGTAAAGAGTAATCAGTAAAAAAATAGGATGGAGAAAGAATAGCAAAAATGTTAAATCCCCAACATGGGAACTTTTTCTTTACATTAAATCTAAACAATTGAAGAAGTCAGGAGAGGGCCATCCCAGAACTTTAGGAATATCTAATGGGCAATAGTTTGGAGTAGTCATTTTGTCCAAGAAGACTAAAGGCGGGCTATAGCAGCAGATGAAAGATCATGATACTATTGCATGAGTAAGAGAAGAATGTATGGATGAGAAAGATTCCAAAGATGAGTAATCAACAAAATTACATCCTAAGCATTTCAGATTAGAGAGATTTATATCTATATGCTGAACACTGCATTTACAAATGGAGACATTCGGAGATCAGAGTTCATTGGGGCTTATCATGGGGAGGTACTCATTGTGACAAGAAGAATAGCTTCCAGGGGATGACTTTCATGTACCTGGTTGACAGGAGCTCCTTCTTCCCAAACTTGCCCACCTCCTGCAGGGCTGTTTCAGTAACTAATGCTCTGTTGGGGATTCAGAGTTAGGGAACTAAGCCCACTTGCCTGATGAGTGGTTTGTTTACCTGCTGTTTGTTTGATGATTTGCCAGGAAGAAAGAGAAGCAGCACTTAGCTCCACTCTTCTGACAAGAACCCAAGTGAGGCAAAAAGCCACTTAAGAATATCTGTAGAGTTGTTTCTCTTAGGCAGTATCCAAACATCCAAGCATGGATAAAGTCTAAAAGCAATGACCTATTGAACTCTTATTTGGGAGGAGAGATCTGTACCACAGATTTAGGGGGTTATCACAGTCAGGTAGAATCCAAGATTTACAGCCAGTCATTAATCCAATGTAATTGTTTTATGCATTGAAGCAAAAGTGGTATTTTGCTCTTGAATTCTGTGAACTAAGCAAAAAATATTTTTGATAGAATCTGGAATTAGAGTCAGGAATACCTGTGTTCAAATATGACCTCAGAGTCTAGCTGTGACCTTGGACAAGTCACTCAACCTCTGCTTGCCTCATTTTCTTTAATGGCAAATTGGGGATAATCATAGAATCTATCTCACAAGGAATTGGAAAGATAAAAGAAATAATATTTATGAAGTGTTTAGTATAATACATATCACATAATAAGCGTCATATAAATATTCTCCTTCCTTTCCATTTCTGAATTCTCAGTTTCCTACTTCATTCTATATTCATTCACAAATAAAAACATCTCAAGCTATGTATGAACTAAAGTTCTTCAAAATTCTTTAGGCATGATTTGACCAGGCATGTTATCCAGTGCTCATTGGGAATAGATGCAAGGGGATATTCAGAATCCAAAAGATTCTAAGGAGTTTTTAAAAAAATATTTTCACTATCTCCTAATGGGGAAAAGAAGGAATCTAAATGTGGAAGGGGATGTTTCAAGGAGGTAGTAGATTCCCCCTTATTTGATGTCTCAAGGCAAAGGATGAATGATTACTTCTGGGGTAACTGAAATCATTTGAGATATATGGGTTTAATTCCATGGTCCAATAGGTCAATTTTAGATTTCAAATTCTATCATGTGAAAAAATTGGGGGATGGTTGTAGAAAAATATTCACAAAGAAGAATTGAATGTCTCAGGATGCCCCTACATAACTTAGAAGACCAGCTCCTTTTGTAAATATATGTGCATATATTTATATATATATATACACAACCATACACATCTATACTCTAAATCTGGACATGTAGTCATATATATGGCAATATACTTATATGTACATATATCCTCACATATTCATATGTGACACATTTTGTTCTCATATTTTCCCTCTTCACTCCTCTAACATATCATCATCATCACCATATCAAAAAACAGAAATATATCATTACAAAGTTAAAGATATGTAGGAAAAGGACAAAGTCAATCAGCTCTATTATTCTAGCCACTGTTGGAGCTGTTTCAATTTTCATTGAGCCTATAAAAGATCAAATTATACCACAATATTTTTATTCAAGTAAAAAAGTCATTTTATCTTTCTGTGCAATAGGCCATGGGACATTAAGCTCAATAGGTAGAAAAGGAACTTGTTCTAGGATTATTGCTATCTGACCTATATTATATCTCCAAGATGAAAACAATAACACTTGCTAATAAAGTATGTGCTTAATAAAGTTTTGTTCACTTGATATTCATATAGCATTTTAAGATGTAAAAATACTGTATATGTATAATCTCAAATGATATAACAACTTGGAGTTTAAGAATATACAAACATCCATCTATATATCTATTCTCTATCTCTCTCTCTCTTTCTATCTAATCCACCTTTTATCACAGACACAGTTCAAGAGTTTTTGATTCATATGTGTATGATATCATAGACCCAGTTACTAAAATCACACATGTATACAAGTATCTTTATCTATATCTACCAATCTATATATGACTTACAAGCATGACTTTTAGTTGTCACTAAAACTAGGTGTAGCAGTAGAAAGACCACTAGGCTTGGAGTCAATAAGATTAATATTCATGAAATCCAATCTAAAACATGAGATGTGTGATCATGGGCAAATCACTTAACCTATATGAATCCAATCTAAAATGCTAGATGTGTGATCATGGGCAAGTCATTTAACCTTTATGTCTCAGTTTCCTCATCTGTTAAATGACCTAGATAAAGAAATGCAAAGATAATCTTTTTCCCCTTTTTACTGATATTTTATTTTCCCAATTACATGTCACAAAAGTTTTTTTTACATTTATTCACTTGCATATTTATAAGTATCACAAGTTTCTTTCACTCTCCCTTCACACAACCATCCCCTCAGCAGCAAAGTGTCTACTGAACATTGTACATGTACATTTGTGTTTAACATATTTACATATTAGTTCTTTTGTGTATGAGGCATTAGGACTAAGGGAAAACAAAGAAAACCACTGGAAAAGAAGGAAAATCCAAAGAGAAATTTTCAAAAAGAGAACTATATTCATTCAGATTTTGTTGATTTTTTTTGTACTTTTTTTTTGTCTGGACGTGGATGCCTGTACCCCTAACAAGCATCTCAGGGTTGTCCTAGCCTTCTGAATTGCTGTGGGGAGCTTCATCCATCATAATTGATCAACTCACAGTATTGTTGTCAATTTGTACAATGATCTCTAGGGTTTGCTCCCTTGGCACAGCATGAGTTCCTCTAATTCTTTCCATGCTTTACTAGAGTTTGACCATTCATGGTTTCCTATAAAAATAGTATTCCATAACATTCCTATACCATAATTTGTTCAGCCATTCCTCAATTGATGGGCATCCCCCAATTTCCAATTCTTTACCACTACAAAAAGGGCTGCTACAGTTATTGTGGAATACCTAGGACTTTTCCCATTTTTATGATTTCATAAAATCAATTCACTGAAGAAGTGCCAGAGGAATCAATTCTTGATCAAAGGCCCATGAGTCCACACAAGCCCTTAATCTCCATTCCTCCATTCAATCACTCATCCCCCCCACCATGAGAACCAAAATATGCAGAATTTATGAAGAACTCAGAGCATTTTATTATTTATTTTTTTGTTTTTTGCAAGGCGAAGGGATTAAGTGACTTGTCCAAGGTCACACAGCTAGGTAATTATTAAGTGTCTGAGGCTGGATTTGAACTCAAGTCCTCCTGACTCCAGGACTGGTGCTGTATCCACTGCACCACCTAGCCACCCCCAACTCAGAGCATTTTACTCCATTCTTGCTTATGTTAAGGATAGATGCACAACAAGCCCTGAGAGGAGAGTGAGTTGTCCCAGGTCACATAGCTTGTAGAAGAAAGATCTGGGCTTCAAAATTCTCCCACTAATGCTACAGGCCATGTTGCCCCTGGGTGGGGAGGAGCAGCTCAGTCCTGACCCTGGTGGGCAGGCTCAAGCCTGCCTTGAGCCCCTTAGAATCATTCAGTCACCAAGGGATTAGGAAGTGGCTCCAGGACCCCAAGGGGCTCTGCTAGTACAGGGCTAATAAGGGGACCTTGCTGCCCTCAAGAGACTGATGTTCTATTGCATGTTCATAGAGAAGCATATCCAGCCCCTCTGCAAAGTGATTTTTAAGGGAAGGGGCAGGGCAGCCTCTGCCATCTGGGTCTTCTTGAAGTAGGTGGCCATACTGAGAGGAAGGGGTTCCATGAGATTGGAAAGAGAGAATTCCAGGCAAGGGGGACATCCAGCATATAGAAAGGAAATGCTATGTCCCATAGGAGAAGAAGACTGTTGAGGCTGCAGCAGTAGAGATCATAAAGTGGAGGCCTGAATGATCATCCAGGCTCAAAGTTGGAAGCAATGTCAGAGACACATAAGAAAAGTAGGCTTTTTTGTCAGGGGTTCTGGTTGCCAGAAGCTTCTCGGTCAGGGGAATGACATGGCCAGAGTTGGGATTTAGAAATTCCATCTTGGATTCTATATCAGCGTGAGCTGTGGAGGGGCATGGCTGGATGAAGCAGGCAGAGGAGGGAGGAGGCATTCATTGATCTGCTCCTGTCTGAAAGGCTCTATCCTCTTTATAACACTTGGCTCATTTGGTCCTCACAACCACTCTAGGAAGGAGATTCTATTTATGCCCATTTTATAATATCAAGAAAACTTGTCAGTCTTTCCAATGACAGAAAGTGAAATACCCATTAAAATAAGTCATCTCTACAAAAGGAAAGAAAACCAAAGATGTTGTTGTAAGAACCACTATATTATACAGCACCATTGCCAGTCCCCACATCCTCTTTCTGAACCACTCAAATCTATGTTTAGGTGTCAAACATCATTATCAAAAATCAATATCCAATTTAGTGGAATGGTCCTTTTTGATATGAAGGAATGAGTGTGAACAATTGGAAGCAGAAGACAGAACCAGTCTAGTTTGAGGACTTCTCTGGGAGGGTTGTTCACCCCCTCAAGATAGTCTTTAACATTCATTGTTTTGCAAGCTTCTGAGTTCTACATTTTTCTAAAACCCTCTCCCCCCCTCCCATGGGAGTGAACTATCTGAAATGAGTTGTACATGTACACTAATTTTAACATATTTCCATATTCATTATACTGTGAAAAAAGGAATCAGAGCAAACAGGGAAAAAAAAAACTTGAGAAACAAAAAACCATGAAGTTTTAACAAGTGAACATAGTATGCTTTGATCTGCATTCAAAATGCATAGTTCTTTTTTGTTGGATATGGATGGCATTTTCCATAACAGATCTATCAAGATTATTTGAGATCACTTAACTGCTGAGAGTTGTTGAGTCCACCATAGTTAATCATCTTACAATGTTTTTAATGTGTTCAATTCTCTCCTGGTTCTGCTCACTTCACTCAGCATCAGTTCATGCAAGTCTTTAAAGCTTTCCTAAAGTCTACTGCTCATGATTTCAATCAGAACAGTAGTACTCAATAAAAATCATAATCCACAACTTGGTCAGTCCTTCCCAAATTTATGGGCATCTCCTTAATTTCCAGTTCTTTGCCATTACAAAAAAGAATTGCTATAAAATGTTTAGTAAGTATGTATCTTTTCCCTTTTTTCTGATCTCTTTGGAATATGGACCTAGCAGTGATATTACTGGATCAAAGGGTATGCATAGTTTGATTAAGCATTGGGCATAGTTCCAAACTGTTCTCCAGAATGGTTAGATCAGTTTGTGATGTTTTTGTTCTTCATTTTGAAGAAGACTATGATGTCAGGGGCGTGATCCCATGACAATCACATGAAGTGAATTTGAGTGAGGGTTGTTGTGCCAAGTCATTAGCTTCACCTTCTCCTCTAGAACCATCCAATGGCCACATATGAATCAAGAAGCCTGGAGATGACCCTGGATGTGAGGCAATTAGGGTTAAAGTGACTTGACCAAGCTAGTAAGTGTCAAGTATCTGTGGCTGGATTTAAACTCCCATTCTCCTGACTCCAAGGCCAGTGCTCTATCCACTGCACCACCTAGTTACCATGGATCAGTTCACAGCTACACCAACAATGCATTAATGCCCCACTTTTCCCTCTTCAACACTGATCATTTTCCTTTTTCATAATTTTTAGTCAATCTGATAGGTGTGAGGTGGTACTTCAGAATTGTTTTGATTTGTATTTCTCTAATCAGTAATGAAATGGAGCAATTTTTTCATATGACTATAGATATCTTAATTTCATCATCTGAAAACTACTTTTTCATATCCTTTGAAATTTTATCAACTGGAGAATGATTTATATTTTAGGGTCCTTTTTCAGAAACACTGACATTGTTTCACAGCTTTATGTTTTCCTTCCAATCTTGGTTGTATTAGTTTTATTTGTGGGGAAAAAAAAATTTGCTTTAATGGAGTTAAAATTACTCTTTTTTATGATTTGTAATGTTCTCTGTGTCATCTGGTCATAAATTTCTCCTCCCCTATCAATAGATTTGCTAGATATATTTTTGACTGCCTTGCTGGCTTTCCTAGAGAGGGGGTCACCTATATTCCCATATATGGAAAGATAGAGGTATCAAGGTAGTATAATGGATAGAACCCTGTCTTGAAGTCCTGAAAAATCTCACGCCAGATCTACCTCTGCCACCAGTTTTGTGATCCTAAACTGTAACTGAATTTATGTCAGTCTAAATTCTCTCATCTATACAAGGATGGAATAAAATTATTTGGCTTCTAGAAACCCTTCCAGCTCCAAATTTATAATCCTTTGAGTGAATTTCTGCCTATTGATGAGGGGTATCCAATGGAAATACTCATCTTCAGGTAGCATGTGGGTACACACTGAGAATTCTTACTTGGTCTAGGATTATAGCAAACCAGTGGTTGCTGCCAATCTGAAAAAGGTGTTCTGCTCTGAACTCTATATTTGTAGCTCCCTATTCTTTATCTAACAAGAGACCCTACTGTGAAACTTACAGCAAAGATCACTCAGAGCTAAAAGATTCCTTAGAGTCCAGTTCAGTGTTTTCATTTATAGATGAGAATACAGAATAAGCCTATATCCTTTAGTTCAATATGTATGCTTTGTTCCCCCCCTTTTGTCCTGTCCCTCCTTCATTGCTATGTTTCCTATTCTAGGTTTTATTTTTTCTGTGATTTTATTTTACTTGTGATTTGTACCTATGAGAACCAAAAAAAAATGCAAGAGAAAATTCTGGTGTGGAAATTCCTTTGATCTAAGCAAATTGGTTTATTCAATAGTTTTTTTTTTTTAATCCTTGTGAATTCCCTTGGGACACTGAGACATTAAGTGACATAACCAATTTTAAAGAGATAGTTTTTTTTTTAATCATAGCTAGGACATTAATTCTGATCTTCCTGACTCCAAGGCCAGTCTCTTCTCCACTATCCTACCCTGCCCTTGTGTTTTATACAAAGAAAAGAGACACTGGGCTTGTGACATATAGTAAGTCTAGTTCAGTATGGGAAAAAATTACCTCTATCCATGAAGGGCACATTTCTACAACTTATAAAATCCTGGTAAATTGACTAGAGCACAGAAAACTTAAGTGGTTTAACTTGCCCAGAGTCATATAGATAGTGGAGATCAGAGGCAGAATTTAAAACCAGGACTTTCTGACTTTTAAGGTCACCTGTCTACCCATTATAGTGGGCTACATCTTAAATAGAAGTAACTTAACAAAGAATTGCCCAAACATGATCAATATGATCAATGTTTAATATGGCTATATATTTAGTTGTGAGGGAGAGGAAAGGAGAAAAATGTACAACTCAAAACCTTGCAAACAATAATTGGTTAAAAATTACCATTGCATGCACTTGGAAAAATATATGAATAACAAATTAAATAAGAAAAAATAGTGTCAAATTGAACTGAATAGAATTAAAAGACATACAGATGGGTCTTAACTTGAATTCCAGAAATCAAATAGGTTTGATGAATATTTTTCAACTCATTTACTGTTTGAATTTTAATTTTCCAAAATGCATCTAGTGATACTTCTTTTGATTCTCTGCTCCAATTCTATATCTATTCAGTGAAAATAGGATTGTTTCATGTACCTGGACTTGATGTTTATTTTTTTCATTGATGCATTCTATGAAGCCTATATCATACAACTAGCAAACTGAACTGACTCGGAGAAGATATGGAAGTCCACATCAGGACTCTTAACTTGGTGACAGACTAGGAAATCAAAAAGGAAGCACAAACTGTGCTATTAATCAAAATGGGCTCAAAGGATATTTGTCTGGCAGCACCATGGAGAGCAGCAATGAAATTAAATAAGTGCCTGTGGGTAGTTACAGAGGGGAAAAAAATGTTTCTTTACTTGTAAGATGACAGATAAACTGTGAAGCACATTAGTGCTAAAGAGCCCCCTTTTGAGGATGGCTGTCAGGGAGGCGATTTACATACCTCCCTTGGTTGTCAGACTCCACTGTGCATCCTAATAGCTCAACTGTAAGTGCTGCCAGTGACTGTCACTCAGAAATCCTAAAATAAGCTAAAATGCAGATCTCTCCCATTTGTAGACTAAATGGGTGGATAGAGATAGTAGTGTTGTCCAACTGGAAAATAGTTGTAAGACTGGGGATGTCACAAAATAGTCACCTTAAATGAATGATCTTTATAAGAAACTCTGTATCACCTTCTATATAGAGCCTTTTCTGACTCTTCCCACCATTCCAGTACAAATGACTTTTCCCCCAAATGATCTTACAAATATTTTGTATATAAATAATTGGGGTAGGTAGTCCCTTCCTCCCATATAGCATGTCAGTAGGTAAGAACTATTTTAATTTTTGTCTTTGTATTTCTAGGGTCTAGGAAATTGTCTCGATAATTGTAGATGGTTATTAAATATTTGTTGATTGATTAAAGAGGAGAGACAGAATAGAGGAAGAAGAAAATAAATTTAAGCAATTTAATACTTCTGATTTGTAGCATGTATCAATTCTACCTAGTAATTATCATTCTACATCTTTCCTCTCTTTCTTAGCCAGAATCCTTGAAAAAATCATCTTCCATCCTCTCCTCCTGATATATCTCTTCTCTCTGGGCTTTTAAGGCACTGCTCTCTCATCTCTATTTTTCTTTACACCCTCTCTTCTTCATACCTGACTGACCTTTCCTTCTCATTATCACTTTCTGATTCATTATTATGCAATACCTACCAACTGTGTGTATAACCCAAAGCTCAATCCTGAGCATTCTCTCTCT
Source organism: Macrotis lagotis (assembly GCF_037893015.1). Taxonomy (NCBI): domain Eukaryota; kingdom Metazoa; phylum Chordata; class Mammalia; order Peramelemorphia; family Peramelidae; genus Macrotis; species Macrotis lagotis. The sequence continues at coordinate 292,808,899 of NC_133659.1, forward strand.
CTCTCTCTCTCTCTCTCTCTCTCTCTCTCTCTCTCTCTCTCTCTCTCTCTCTCTGTAACATCATCAATTATAATCTCTATATAGATGACTCAAGACCCTAGATCCAACTCTAGTTTCTATTCGGAATTCCAGTGCTTCTGATTGTTGATTTCCAACAGCTACTACAGGAGACAATGCAAATAAAATTTGACTAAAAGAGAACTCATATTTTCCTCAAAGCTAGCCCTTCTTTTGAACTTTCCTGTTACTAGCTAATGCACCACCATTCTTCCTATCACCTGGATTCTCAGTTCTAATGTCCTACTCAATTTGTTACTCTTCCTTATTCTATGTATCCAATAACTCTCCACATTCTGTCATTTCTATCTTCTGAACATTTTCACATAAATAGCAAACTTTGTATTCACAAAATCTGACATCTATCTAAGATCCTCATCCTCTCTTGCTTGAACTCCTACAATAGCTTACTATTTTATCTTTCTGTCTTAATCCTTTATTAAATTTAATTCATCTTCCATATATCTACCAAAATGATTTTTCTTAAAACATATTATCCCTTGCTTAATAAATGCTAATGATTCCTGTTGCCTCTATGATCAAATATTATGCTTTTATTTGACATCTAAATCTTTTTCAACCTGACTTACTTAATTTCCATTGTTCTTGTACCCCAAATAGAACTTGTAATCTAGGGGTAGAGTCAAGATATTGGAGTAATGGCAGGAATTCCAACAACCTGTCCCCCAGATCACTTCAAATACCTTTAAATAATGACTATAACCAAATTCTTGAGTGACAGAACCCACAAAAAGACTGAGTGAAACACTTTTCCAGCACAAGACAACTTGGAGGATCTATGGAAAAGGTTGTTCCCCTGGGGTTAGAAAGGGCTGTAATGGAGCTTGGGCAAAAATAGAGCAAGCTGGCTCCAACCACTCAGGAAAAGTTTACTGGATGTCTGGGTCCCTGGGGGGCACTTGGGTCTTTGGAAGCAGTGTCAGTTTACAGACTTCTCAGCCCAAGAATTACCAAGACAATTGGGAAAGACAGTGATAAAACTCTTCCACACCAGATAGTCTCCCTGCCTTAGCTCAGATCTCGTCCCCAGAACCAGAAGCAGACCTGGGGAACCATTTGGCAGGGAGCTACCTGGCAGCTGCTTCCAGAGTGCTCTTCCCACAGATGGTAAGGAGCTTGGGGGAGTTTGAGGAGTTCTCACTGCTATCCTTGGGACAAGATTACGAATTGGTTTTGGGCTTATGGAACAACTCAAGAGATATCTTGAAATTCAAGTAAGAGAGGTAAAGGAAAAATTGGGAAGAGAAATGAGAGCAATGCAGGAAAACCATGAATAACAAGTCAACATATTGGTGAAGGAATATACTGAAGAAAATAACATCTTAAAAACTAATTGGGGATAAATGGGGTCAAAAAATATTGCAAAAGGCCAATGAGAAGATGAATGCCTTGCAAAGCAAAAATAGTCAAATGGAAAAGGAGATACAAAAGCACTCTGAAGAAAATAATTCCTTCAAATGTAGAATGGAGCTAATGAAAGCTGATGACATTGTAAGAAATCAATAAATGTTGAAACAAAACCAAAATAATGAATAACTAGAAGAAAATATGGGAAAAGCTCATTGGAAAAATAACTGAGCTGGAAAGAGATCCAGAAGAGATCAATTAAAAATTATTGAACTATCTGAAAGTCATGATCAGGAAATTTCCCCAGTTTTCAAGAAATTCTTCAGGAAAATTGCCTTGATAATCCTAGAAATAGAGGGTAAAATAGAAATTGAAAGAATCCAGCAACTACCTCCTGAAAGAGATTCCAAAATGAAAACCACCAGGTATATTGTAGCCAAACTTCAGAATTCCCTAGTCAATTAGAAAATACAATAAACAGGCAGAGAGAAACAATTCAAATATCATGGAGCTGCAGTTGGGATAATGCAAAATTTCATCGCTCCCACATTAAGAGCTCATAGGGATTGGAATATGATATTCCATAAGGTAAAAGAGTATAGATTACAACCAAGAATCAACTATCCCAGAAAACATATGCATACACTTTCTCAAGAAAAGATGGATATTCAATGAAATAGGAGTCTTTCAAACTTTTCTGATGAAATGATCCAAGTTGAACACAAAGTTTGATCTTCAAGTAAAGGACTCAGGTGAAGCATAGAGACAATGAATGGGAAGGGCAAATTATGAAGGACTTAATGATGTTGAACTGCTTGTATTCCTGTGTAGGAAGGTGTCACTGATAAATCTTATGAATCATCTCATTTATTAGGGCAGTTATAAGTAGTATATATAGACAAGGCATAGGAGGAAGCTGAATTTGATGGTATGATCTATTAAAAAGATGGAGTTAATGGACTAGAAATGAATGCTGGGAGATAGGGAAAGGACGGGTGGAATGGGGTAAGTTATTTCACATAAAAGTGACAAGGAAAAGCTTTTTCAATGGAATGGAAAAAGGGGAAGGTGAGGGGGAGTAAGGGAGCCTTTGCTCTCATTGGAAGTGGCTCAGAAAGGAAATAACATACACATTCAATTGTGTATAGAGATCTATCTTACCCTAGAGGAAAATAGGAGAGAAAAGAGATGGAAGAGGGAAAGACAGGGGAAGGGGAGAGAAATGTAGGTGATAGAAGAGAAGGAAATTGTAGGAGAGGGCTGTCAGACATTTCTGAGGAGGTACAAGGTGAAAGGAGATAGAATAGATTAAATGAAGGTGAGGGAATATGATGAAGGACAATACAGTCAGAAACAGTAACTTTGGGAATAAATAGTGAAGTAATTTCTCTGATGGATATATAAGAAAAATGCTATCTATCCCCACCCCCCAAAAAAGCTGATGGTGTCTAAGTATAAACTGAAGCACACTTTTTTGTCACACTTTGTTTTTCTTAAGATCTCTCTCTCTCTCTCTCTGTATGTGTGTGTGTGTGTGTCTGGGTGCATGTGTGTGAGAATTGTGTTTACTTATGCAACATGATCATTATAGTGATCATGTGTTACATATGTTATTCATTTTTTAATGTACATCAAGAAACTAGCTTTCTCAATGGGAGAATGGGGTGGAAAGAAAAGAATTTGAAACTCAAGGTTTTGGAAGTAAATATTGAAACTTACTTTTGCATGTAGCTGGGGCAAAAATTTTAAATAAAATATTTTTAAAAGAACTTGCTATCTAATTTTATGAATTTATGTGTTGTTATATGAGCACCATTCCATTTCTCATCTTCATGTCTTTTATTAGTTATTTTAGATACTTAGAATATACTCTCTACAAAGAACTAACTCAGTTTTTTTTTTTGAGGAAAAAAAACAAAAACAAAAAACTTTAGTTTCTTTTTTAGATTCACTGGAATTGGTGTAATTAGGTGCCGAGGTGGACAGAGCACTAGCTCTGGAGTCAGAAGGACCTAAGTTCAAATCTGGCCTCAGAAACTTAATAATTATCTAGAAATGCGACCTTGGGCAAATCACTTAACCCCATTGCCTTGAAAAAAAGCAAACAAATGAGAAAAAAGATTCAGTGAAATCACCACCTTCAAATAGATCATTTCCTGATTCTTATCTCTCTCCTATATGCTAGTGTACTATATCCCCAATCTTATACCAATTTTCTATTTATAATGCATACTTACAAATTTACATGTCATTTTCCGATTAGAATGAAAACTTCAGAAGCATAGTAAATATAACTTTTTCATCAAATCCCCAGAACTCAGTGCAATATCTGGTACAGGCAGTGCTTAATAAATTTCTTTTGATTAGTTGGTACAAGAATTTGTGTATACAATAAAAATGCACAATACCTTAAAAGAAACTAAACATGATTATTTCTTCATTTTAAAACATTCCATTTTGTGTATAGGTTTCCCCTTATCTACAAATATACTCTAATGTCTAAAAAGAAAATAGGCTAACTTATCATGATATATAATTATGGTGAACCTATGATGGCAACTTGTGATCACTTTTTTCTAAATATCATATGCCATCTATATAATAAATCCAAAATTTTACTGATCCTTTTAAAATAAGTCATTTTTAAAGTAAAGGTTAGTTGGAAATGCTTATCTTGAACAGAAACTTTCAATATGTGCTTGGATACATGAACAGAATTCCTTCATTGAAAGTATATCTTGTCTCCTTGACAACTGCTGAATTATCATTTGTATTCATTTTACATGAAAGGCAGTTTTGGAATAATGGAGGAAGAATAAATATTGGAGCCGGGAGGCAGAATTCAAATACTGCTTTCAACACATATTGGTTGCATGACAGTGGGTATGATTTAGCCTTGCAAAGGTCCAGGAATTTCATCTTTTATCCTTTTTCTCCTCCTTGTCTTCCTTCTTCCTCCTTCTTCCTCTTTCTCCTCCTCCTCCTCCTCCTCCTCCTCCTTCTTAAAATAAATTTATTTATTTTTTTTCCACGTATAGGCAAAGCTAATTTTCAACATTCATTTTAGTAATATTTCAAGTGAGCAATCTGATTTAGGTTAGATATGTTTAATTGTCAAACATATTTCCATATTAGTCATGTTGCAAGACAAGAATTAGAATAATAGGGAAAATCAACCATAAATTTGAAGATAATAGATCTACACTCAGACTCCATCATTCTTTCTCTGAATGTGGAAAGTACTTTCCATCATGAGTTTCTTAGAATTGTCTGTGATGACTGTACTGCTGAGAAAAGCTAAATCTACCACAGCTGACCATCACACAATATTGCTGTTAATGTTCTTCTATTTCTTTTAACTTTACTCATCATCAGATCATGGAAATATCTCCAGGCTTTTCTGAGGTTTGCACATTCTAGATTTCTTATAGAACAATAGTAATCCATCACATTTATATACCACAATTCAACAATTCCTAAACTGATATACAAACCTTTAAATTCTAATTCTTTTCTAGTACAAAAAAAAAGAGTTTCTATAGATAGTTTTGCACATGTGGATTTTTTTCCTTTTTATGAAAACCTTGGGAAACAAAGCAATTTGCTGGATCTAAGTGTATTTATAGTTTGATTACCCTTTAGGCATAGTTCCAAATTACTCTCTAGAATGGTAGGATCAGTTCCCGATTTCACCAATACTGCATTAGTGTCCCAGTTCCCATATGCTTTCCAAAATTGATCATTTTTTTCTTCATATGGGCCAACTTGACAGGTATGAGGTAGTACCTCAGAGTTGTTTTAATTTGCATTTTTTCTAATCAATAATGATTTAGAGGATTTTTCATAGGATGATGAATAGCCTTAATTTCCTTCATCTTTAAACTGCCTGCAGATATCCTTTGGTCATTTGTTTATTGGAGAATATTTTGAAACCTTATGAATTTGTTTCAGTTCTTTACATATTTAGGAAATGACTACTTTATTAGAAAAGCTAATTGTAAGAATTATTTGCCAACTTTCTGCATTTCTTTTAATCATGGATGCATTGGTTTTATTTTTGTAAAACATTTTTAATGTGATGAAATTGAAATTATCCATTTATCTTTCATACTGTTCTCTATCTCTTTTTTGTTCATAAGTTCCTCCTCTTTCCATGGATCTGGCAGATAAACTATTCCCTATACTCCTAAATGCTTTATAATATCTTTTAAAGTTAAATCTGGTACCCATTTCAATTTTATCTTGGTATATATTGTGAGATGCTGGTCTATGCCTAGTTTCCAACCCAACTATTTTCCAGTTTTTCAAGCAGTTTTTGTCAAATAATGAGTTCTTAGTCTAGAAGTCAGAGTCTTTGGATTTATTAAACAATTAATTTCTATACCCATTTACTACTGTTTCTTTTAGTACCTATTCTATTCCACTGATCTTCCAATCTATTTCTTAGTAATCAATAGTTTTAATGATTGCTACTTTATATTATTATTTTAGATCTAGAATGGGTAGGTTACCTTTCATTATGTTTCTTTTCCATGAATTACCTTGATATTCTTGAACTTTTGTTACTCCAGATGAATTTTGTTAACATTTTTTATATAAAAGAATCTGTGGTAGTTTGATTCATGTTGCATTCAGTGAGTAATTTAACTTAGGTAGAATACTTATTTTTATTATATTAATTGTCCTACCCATGAGAACTTGACATTTTTCAATTATTTAGATCAGATTTTATTTGTGTGAAAAGTGGAAGCAATTTTTTCATATAGTTTCTAGGCTTGTCTTGTGAGGAAAACTTCTGAAAATTTGATGTGGTCTATGTTAGTCTGAATGGAACTTTTCTTTCTATTATCTCTTGCTCCTGGGTTTTGTGGAGAGTATATAGAAGTGTCAATGATATTTGTGGTTTATTTGATATCCTGCTAGATTACTAAAATTGGTAATTGCTTCAAGTAGTTCTTTTATTTGATTTTCTAGGGTTCTCTAATTATACCATCATGTCATCTCCAAAGAGTGAGAATTTTGTTTCATCGCTGCTTATTCTTTTTCCTTCCATTTCTTTTTCTTTTCTTATTGTTAAAGGTAATATTTCTAATATAATATTGAATAATAGTTTTGATAATGGGCATACTTGTTTCATCTATGATCTTATTGGAAATGCCCATAACTTATCCCCATTACATATAACACTTGCTAATTATTTAGATAAATACTGCTTATCAATTTAAGGAAAAACTCCACTTATTCCCTTTGCTTTCTAGTATTTAATAGAAATGAGACTTGTATTTTGTCAAAAGTTTTCCCACATGTATTGATATAATTATATGATTTCTGTTAGCTTTGCTATCAATATGGTCAATTATGCTGACAATTTTCCTGGATTCAATATTACTCAAATGAGCCCTGAATTCTTGGTAAAAATCCTAGCTGTTCATATATGGTATAATATCATAGTGATAACTTGCTGTAATTACTTTGCTAATGTTTTATTTAAAATTTTTGCACCAATATTTTTCTTAGGTTTTTGCAAGGCAAATGGGGTAAAGTGCCTTGCCCAAGGCCACACAGCTAGGTGATTATTAAGTGTCTGAGACCAGATTTGAACCCAGGTACTCCTGACTCCAGGGCCAGTGCTTTATCCACTACACCACCTAGCCGCCACATGCATCAATATTTTTAGGGAAAATTACTCTATAATTTTCTTTCTCTCTGTTGACTCTTCCTGGTTTAGTTATCAGCACCATATTGGTGACATAAAAGAAATTTAGCAAAACTCCTCCTTTTGCTTATTTTTTTCAAAGAATATTGGAAGTAATTGTTCTTTAAATGTTTGATGGAATTAATTTTTAAATCTATCTAGTCCCAGAGATTTGTTCTTAGGGAGTTCATTGATGGTATTTTCAATTTCTTTTTCTGAAATTGGATTAAAGTATTTTCTTTACTTCTTTAAATTTGAGTACTTTAAATTTTTTTAAAATATGCATCCATTTCACTCAGGCTGTCAAATTTATTGACATACAAGTAGGGAAAATAGCTCCGAATTATTACTTTAATTTCCTCCTCGGTGGTGAATTCATCTTTTTTTTTTGATACTGATAATTTGGTTTTCTGCCTAGTGTTTTAAGCAAATTGGTCAAAGAATCTATTTTGTTGTATTTTATAAGACCAAATCTAAATTTTTTAATTAGTTCAAAGGATTTCTTACTTTCAATTTTATTAATCTCTCCTTTGATTTTCAGAACTTCTTAATTTGGTATTTAATTAGAAGTTTTTAATTTGTTATTTATTTTCTAGCTATTTTAGTTGAATATCCAGATCTTTAATCTCCCCTTGATCTATTTTAGTCTTATAAGTATTTAGAGATATAACATTTCAATGGTATTTCCACAAGTTTTGATATATTGCCTCATATCTGTAATTGTCTTGGATGAAATTTTGATTATAATATGATTTGTTGTTTTATTCACTCTTACTTTAAAATTAGGTATTTTTTTAATTTTTCATTCCCTAATCAATGGTCAATTTTTGAGTAGGTACCATTTGCCACTGAGAACAAGGTATAATTCTTTCTTTCCCCATTCAACTTTCTCCAGAGGTATATCATTTCTAAATTTTCTAAAATATTATTCATTTCCTTAACTTCCTTAATGCTTATTTTGGGGTTAGATCTACCTAATTCTGAGAGAGGGAGTTTCAATTTCCCCTGCTCTCTATTTCTGCCTGTAACTTATTTAACTTTTCCTTTAAGAATTTGGATGCTATACCACTCATTGCATATATGCTAAGTATTTAGATTACTACATTGTCTATGGTACCTTTTCAGAGGATGTCTTCTCCTTCCTTATCCTTTTTAAGGAGATCTATTTTTACTTTTGCTTTGTCTGATATAAGGATTTCGATCTCTGCTTTTTTTTATAATATATTCTGCTCTAGCCTTTTACCTTAGGAATATCTTTAAAATTTTGTATAGAAGCTTTTGATAGGCATTATGGACAAAATTCCTCACTAGATGCTCTGCACACTGATAAAAATAAATAATAATGACCACAGCATTTTACATTATCATTTGTAAAGGGATACTCTAATATCTAGAAAAACATTCATTCAGCTACAAATTCTCACCCAAACTGGTCGTCTTACTCTGAGTATGTTATTGAATCTCTCAGTTCCCCAGTCAGTTTTCTAAAACTGTACATTCCAGAACATTTCAAAATATGAACAGGAAGGGAAATTTTAACACTAGCACCTCCATATAACAATAAAACCCTCAAGTGTGACTTATCCCTTTTCCCCTCTGATATATACCAGTATTTTCTCAAGTTCCTCACTAAAATGCTTTCCATTTATTTTTCCTCTCTAGTTGATTTGTCATCTAGTAAATTGTCATCTTTAAAAATAATGCTACAATACAATTTCTGCTCTATTTATCTTTTATTTGATCTATTAGAACAGAGCTTTTATTAGGTCTATAAAATGCAGATATAACAAAAATAACTTAATGGATTGGGTAAAGTAAAATAACCTTTAGTAGAGATCACATCTTTACTTCATTTAGTATCATAGTTGAGCAATATCTACTGATTTTTTAGATATATGTAGCTTCATTCTGATTATAAGCAAAGACTGTTAGAATCTTGATTGGCATATTTCTATATTGAGCTATATTCACAGAAATGAGAACATTTAAAGTTTTTCTTATCAAGGCCTAGCACCACCTAATCCATCCATTGCCTGAGATTCGAAAAATTCAAAAAAGAGATGAAAAAAATTTAGTAGAACTTTTATCAAGCTTCAAAAACTGAGAAAAGATTGTTTAGAAGAAGGGTCACAGAGAAAGTGTTTGAAAAACAACAGAAAAATGGTAGAAAGAAAAGAGTAGGCAAGAAATTGTGGAGTATGTTATCTTCTCTTAAAAATGAAGAAACAGAACAAAAACTACCCACAGATAGAGTAGAAAACTGGCCCTCCTAACTTTAACCCAACCCAGGCCTACAGAAGGTAACTCTGTATCTTAATTCATTTTTCAAAATTATTTTAAATAATATTTTAAATACCTATGCAATAATTTACAGAATTTAAAATAAATAATGGTAGGATATCAATTTGTTTCAAATATTTTCCAGCTAAAATCTATTAACTTAGATGAAAATGATTTTATGATAGAAATAACTAGCATTGCTAGAGTATTTTAAATTGTTCAAAGTTTTTAAAACACAAAATTTTTTCCTTATATAATCCTCACAATACTTATGTGAAGTGTTATGCATGTAATGTTTCCTATTAATGTTTCCTGTTCAACAGAAGAGGGAATCAAAGAGAAGTTAAGTGACTAATTCAGGGTGTTGATAAAGAATAACAATAGGATAATGTAGTTGAACCTCATATTGGAGAAGATGGAGGGTAGTGGTGAACTGCATCCTTGGAGAGAGCAGCCCCTTGAGAGAGATTACCACTTCATTGAAGTATTGAGAAAAATAGCACCTCCTTTCACAGATTGTCCTTATGTCTGTATCACAACCTTCAAATTTAGAGTTAGATCCAATGAGATTTAAATGTCTGTTACTCATTGTATAAAAATAACTTTTATTCCATCTGATCCAAATGTAATTTAAGAATTGGATTTTAAATAAAATTTACTCTAATTTTTACTCATTTTACTAAAATTTAGTTAACAGTGGAATAAATATATTGATGGCAATTCCTTATCAATGGAATATTCTAATCAGTTGCAGGGTTTCACACTTCCTTTCAGCAGTATAGAATAGTTGTATTAATCATGTATCAATTACATTGGACTTTAACGTTTGCAAAACCTTATATTTGTACTAACTCCTTTGAGTCCTATAAGAAACTTGTGAGGCACAATTGCAACTTCTCTCCCCTTGTCAACTGAGGAAACTGGTGTTCACAGTGCTTAAGTTTCTTTTTCATGGTCACAATTAGTATCAGTCAGGCAAAGAACTCAGGTTTTCTTCTATCCAAACTGAGCATTCTCTACATCAAGGTATGTCATGGAATCAGTCCCACTGAGTCCATTGATCTTCTTCTCAATTCTGTGGTCATAAACTATGTACCTCAAATCATAGGATCATATATCTAAAATGAAAAAGACTCCTGAATCATTTATTCCAAGTCTTTCATTTTATCAATGAGGAAACTGATGGTCAGGGAACTTCAATGACTTCTTCCAAGTCACATAGAAAGTAAACATCAGAGATAAGAAATGAACCCAAGCTCCCTGACTCCAAATAGTGAGTTTTTTTCTAGTGTGACTACAAGAAAGCAGTTGGATATGAACAGTCCATCACCAATAATATAAACAGAAAAAAACTCAAGAAGAGTTGCATATTTTAAAAAGTGTTTGTAAGTGTATACAAGTACACTATGTAGATAGCTAAAAAGAGACAAAGAAAGTTGAAAAATGAAAAATAAGGGGATAAATATCTCAGAAAAGGAAACAGAGGCAGAGTATTTGTTCTATCGTTAAAGAAGCCCTCAGGATTAATAAATTCTGGTTTGGGTTTTGCTGGCTAACAATAATGTATCTAACTCTATCTGAACCCCATATAGGTCACATGCTAAACGGATATCCTGCTACACTCCATTAATTTGAGAGGTGAGTAGTCAAGTGGAGAGTATTAGACAGCGTGACATTTCTCTTTAAGATATATTTTGTTCCTTACAATTATTTCACTTATTCTTCACATGAAAGTTACTACTTGCTGAAAGGCTAACTAGACAAGACGGTAAGAAGCTATCTCATGAAAAAGTCACTGCAATTCCAATACAACTTCACAAATGAAAAAGAATAGTTTTAAATTCTTCTGTGTATCTTCTAAGTTCTAGTGCAAATTTTCAATACTGTTGTTGGTGAATCCATTTAGATATAAATGATAAATTATGGAAAGTGATAAACAGATCACAGTGGCAGCAGAAAGCAAATATGCCTGTGGGCAGGACTGTGGAAGATGCTTTGTTGTTCAGATGATTATATACTGAATAGAGTTATGCCATTGCTTTCCTTGTAGTGGTGGCACATGGGTGACAGATGGCCCAAGTTCAATAGCCAAATTGAGATTAGAATTTGGCATTCCAGTCCATGGGTAGAAGAAAGAGAATATTTGACTTTAAGGGGAAAGCATGACTCATGGGTAGAGTTGGCATACCGAGAATGCCACTATAAGAGACTGAACCTCCTGCCCCACCTCTTTCTGATGAATAGCCCGGAACCCCATATACAATAAGCTGACTTAGAGTTTGTCAGTTCTTTAGCCAAAATGATAATCTCCTCTAGAATTATTTCCATTTCAGATTAATCTATGGATAGTGTTGGCATACAGATAGATATTCACTGATTTTTTTTTTTAGAATGAATCACAGATGATGATATATGCAAACTAAACTCCTCCTCCTCCCTTCCAGGTCATACTTCAAGAATGTTATGATAATATGTCCTATTTAGCCTTTGGCAATTATTTAGATGTGGTGGGAATGGTATGCTATACATCCTTGCCTACTTTAGACATTAAGTAACCTTCAGCTTCATTTGAAGAAGATAAGCACAAGAAAAGATCAAACTAGAACAGATTAACTGTTGATTAAACTCTTTAGTCTTCTAAGAGTAGCACCAGGTGATTAATTTTCAAAAAGTCTTATTAAATTCAAAGAGTTTATCAAGAAAACAAACATATTAAATACATTGAAGTCCTCACTTTATATGTTATGCTATGCTAGGCAATGGATAGAAAAAAGCAAAATTTCTGCTCTCAGAATTTGCATTACATCAGAGGAAATAGCATAAAGGATATGCAAATAGCAAACAATAAATACAAAGTAATTTTGGTGAGATACTCATAGTTCTGGAAATCAGGAAAGACTTCATGGAGAAAAATAGTTCTTGAAATGAGTTTTGAAGAATATTGGACATTCTAAGAGGCAAGGAGAGTTTTCTTTCCAGCCAAAGGAGGACAGTCAGTGCAAAGATGAAAGTTAAATATTCTTTTAGAGAAATAAGAAGAGGTCAAGTTTGACCAGATCATAGAGTTACAGGTAGTGAAGTTGAAAGGGAAGGGTGGCCCTGTGTTGTAAAGGACCCTAAATGACATAATTTTATTTGAATCTAGAAGTCAAAGGGAACTAGTGATGTTCAATGAGTAGTAGAACAACATGATGCTATACTTGCAGGAATGTTCTCTGGAGTTCTTGACTTTTCTTCACCCATTACAGCATCATTGTCCAAGAACTTTCTTATTTATCTTCGATCAAATTCAAGATATACTTATTACATACCTACATGTACTAAGCGGAGGGGAGACAAAGTCAAAAACAAAGCAAGTACTGGATTTCACATTCTGCATCCTTCATGGACAAATTTTAAACAACAGAAAAGTTTGACCTCTTTTGTGCCATCATCATTATCCCAGGCATGGTATTTTCATTCTCCCTCATCTCCATATCCAGAAAGCTACCCAATTTTGAATGAGTGATTAAAATTAATTCATTAAGTACCTATGATATACCCAAAATGCATACATTCACACACATATAAATGTATATGGTGGCTTGACATGATGACTGGGGAGTGGTATGTTAAACAGGTTCAGGTCAAGGTGCAAATCCAACTATCAGAGTTTCAAGTTATAGGGGTGGAAGTCTTAATTCTAAGCAGAAGAGGAGAGCCAACATTGAAAAATGGTTGGGAAGTATCACAGTGACCATATATAGGGAAAGATACAATGAGGAATCACGTAACAGAGCCCAAGGTCAATTCCATCTCTGAAATATCTACTCCTTTTTCTCCATCCATATGACCACAGTCAGAGGTCAGACTCTTATCTTCTCTTTTTTGGATTGATTGAATATTCTCTAAGTGGCTTTCCTGGCTCGAGTTTTTCTTCTCTTAAAGTCATAGTGAACAGATCCCTCACGATGATATTTTCTAAAGCACAAATCTAATCATGTTGCTTCCTTGATTAAGAAATGCTAGTTTAATAATTGTTGGTGGAGCTGTGAACTCATCCAACCCTTCTGGAGAGAAATTTAGAATTAAGACCAAAGGGCAACAGAAATGTGCATACCCTTTCATCCAGCAGTACCACTAATGGGTCTATAGGTGAGAAGATTATTAAAAAGGGTAAAAACATCACTTGTACAAAATATAGCAGCTCTGTTTGTAGTGGCAAAGAATTGGAAATTGAATGGACGTCCATCAATTGGGGAATGGCTTAATAAACTGTGGTATATGTATGTGATGGAATACTATTGTTCTATTAGAAACCAGGAGGGATGGGAATTCAGAGAAGCCTGGAAGGATTTGCATGAACTGATGCTGAGCAAGATGAGCAGAACCAGAAGGACATTGTACACCCTGACAGCAGATTAGTAACTGTACTTCATCCCCACAGTACATTCACTGCTATCTCTTTTCCCATCTCCATCTCTTCTCAGAGTTGTGTGTAATGCCCAGTCATGTCATTATATATATATATATATATATATATATATATATATATATATATATATCCATATATTTTTGTGGAATGGATTCTTTTCTCCTTCTGGGGTGATGATCAACCTTACTGGATTTGCTCATTCCATCAATGCAACAATCAGGCACAAGTTTGGGATATCTATGATGGAGAATACCATCTGTATCCAGAGAAAGAATTGTGGAGTTTGAACAAAGAAACCCATTATCTCTTATGTAATTTTGCTATCTCTTAAACTTTATTTTATTTTCTTAAGGAGATGATTTCTCTCTCATTACATTCAACCTAGATCAATGTATACCATGGAAACAATGTAAAAACTAACAGACTGCCTTATGTGGGGGAGGGGTGGAGGGAAGGAAGCAAGATTAGGGGGGAAAATTGTAAAATTCAAAATAAATAAATAAATTTTAAAAAAAGAAATGCCAATGTGTCCCTGCTAACTCTAGGGTAGCATTTAAAGTCATTTAAAGTCACTCTCAGTCTTTTTTCAGCCTACCTTTCCAGACTTATCAAATATTATTTCCCTTTTCACACTCTACCACTCTTGCTAAACTTACATATTAACTATCATTTCTGTGACATTCTCTCTCCAATCTTCCTAGATTCATACAAACTGAACCCCAGTACTTCAAATAATTCCTTTCTCAACCAAAAATTTATTATTTCTGGCATTCTTCAGAGGCCATCTCACAGACCACTTCATCCCGCAAAGGCTAGGACCTCCCATTTTTGTCATGATCTCATAACCACTTTTATTGAAACGCATTGTCTCCCTTTATGAAATGTGAACATTTTGAGAGAAGGGGCTATTTCATCCTTGTTTTCTTAGTCCCTCAACCTAGTACAATCTAGATACCTAATTAATTCTTACTAATTAATTAATTCATTTTCAGACCAGCCTGAGGCTAAAAATGACTTTTGTTACAAAACAAATTTTGTAAATGATAAGACATTTCTAGTAAATAATGCTTTTTATTTTAAAATCTCAAACATTTTATATTTGAACTCCAGAGCATGTACTTCTGGTTTGATTTATTTATGTTAAACTATGCCAGCTGCCTGAGGGCATCTTAGTAGATACACAAAATACAAATATAGTATATCAGTTAAATCAAAATATCCTGTGGCCCTATGTGATTAAAAAAAACCCATTTTAACAGGTATCTACTACTATCAATGAATCAGCTCAACCTGAGCTAGTCTGTCAAAAAAGGACAATAAGCTAAGGCACAGGAAAAGATCAAGAGATGTTATAAATGTTATCTATTGGTGGTGAATATATTATTCTACGATGCAACTGTGTTAGATTTAAATGAACACCATTAAAAGTTTATTCACACAGTATAAGGATTGGAGGAAAATCATGCTTTGGTGCTCATGAAGAGGCAGAATTATAACTATTTTTTCTATAATACATGAAAAATTCAGTAGGGTGGTGCTTGAAAAAGTCAATCCACTATAAATTAATGTACAATCACCCCAGAAGGAGAAAAGAATCCATTCCACAAATGTATGGCTATATATAACATGGCATGACTGGGCATTCCACACAACTCTGAGAAGAGATGGAGCTGGGAAAAGAGATAGCAGTGAATGCACTGTGGGGATGAAGTACAGTTACTAGATTGAATGAGGAAAGGAAGGAAGGAAGGAAGGAAATAAGCATTTGTTAAATGCCTTCTTTGTGTTATTTACTCTTCAACTATTATCTTGTTTGTTCCTTTGGGAGATTGGTGCTAATAACATCAGTCTCCCAAGGGATCAAATGAGACAATTTTACAATGGAATAAAATTGACCAAGAGGATTTAGGTGATTTTTCTCACCTAAGAAATGTCTGAGAATGGATTTGAACTTATGTCTTCCTAACTACAGACTAAGCAGCTAGACTTCCCTGCCTAGCTGCCTGCATAAGGGAGATCAAAGGATCCATAGCGTGGGGATATTGGGTCAAGAATACTGGGTCAAGGTTGGATGCTCTGTAGAAAGAATATATGCTCTTTTCTTCAACAAATAGCCCTTGGGGCAAAATCGCCTCACCAAGACACTGAAAATAAGTGGAATTGAAAAGACATTTTCTTTTTAGCTGAACTCTGGAGTTCAATTTCAAATTTTATTATATAGGGAGGCATCTGGATTATATTCAGAATTATTTAAGACATGTAGGAGAAAGGCTCAGGGCTACTGATTCTCTATGCATATGCTTACATAAGACTCATTTGAGACCCTAGCTTGATTTCTAACTTTTGTGAAAGACTAAACCCCTGGGATTAATGATTGATCAGGAGAATGAATTAATATTTTCCAAATTATCTAAAACATTCAGAAATGATGATACCTAAGGTAAAAATCCATTTGATGCCTTGTTCTCTTAAATCAGAGATGGGGAGCCTTTTTTCTACCAAGAGTTATATGGATATTCTCAACATTACCTGAGGGCTATAAGTGGTCAAAAATTTAATTAATTCACTCATTAAAAACCTCCAAGATTTATTGAATTTCAAGTCCTGACTGTGGTTATCTTGACAGCACCAGACCAATATGACCCACAGACCAGAGATTTCCCAACACTGTCTTAAGTACCTTAACATATCTATGTGAACACTACCACCAAGGAAACAGATTACAATTAATCCATACCTTCGATTGTTGCTTAATTCTTATCCATGTGCTCTCTTAAATGCTAATAAAGTGGTCCACTAACTTGCTAGGGACTGGGTTTTGAAATATGGACTTACCAGTGTAGCATGGGAGTTATCCAGGTACTCTCTCTTATTTTCATCTTTTGACTGAAATGTTTCATTTTTTGAGCATACATCTTTTAGAAGATGTTTTATGTGATTTTTATGCATAGTTGAAAATAGGTTGTAGACGATATCAATCCTCCATATATTTCTGCAATACTCTTCAGGTGACAAGAACTTGTGATTCCTAAGAGATAATGGCATTTCAAGATTGGGGGCCATAGAGCATCACCAGAAAACTATTGTTCAATAACAAAAGAAGAAATAACTGAGAGTAACAAAACCATCAGTTGTCTTCACCAGAACAATTATCCATGAATATTATCACCCACTCTTTGGTGGCTTCTGCAACAACAGTTAATATGAAAAACATCTCAAATTTAGTTTTCTTTTTAAAATTATTTTATTTTTTTCAAATATATGCAAAGATAGTTTTCAACATTCAACTTTTGAGTTCTACATTTTTCTACCTCCCTTTCTTCCCTCCCGCTCCCCACAATAGTAAATAATCTGATATAGGTTATACATGTATAATCATTTTTAACATGTTTCTATATAAATCATCTCAATCTCATATTTCTTAACTCATGTTTCCATATATCAGCGAGAGTTGGAGATTGATTCTCCCTTCTCTTCCAGTGTGGAATCAGTGTCTACAGAACTAAGTCAAGCCATGTTGGGATTACCCCACTTTATGGCACAGTAAATCAAACTAAGAACATTTAGTATTTATTATGTGCCAGACCCAGCAGTTGGGTGGTATGTGGACCGATTGCCAAAGTAAGAAAGTATCATCCTCTTGAGTTCAAATTTGACATCAAACACTTTTGAACTGAAGAAAGAAATGACAAAACATTTTAATGTCTTTGCCAAGAAAACCCCAAGGCAGGGCATGAGAAGAAGCAGACATGACTGAAAACATGCCAGATACCATGTTAAGTTCTCTATTAGTGAAGATTCATAGGAAGAATTGGAAACAGACAATTTGAGCTCTCACCCCACTTGAAATTTATTATCTACATAAACTTGGGCAAATGACTTAACTTCATCAGGTCTCAGTTCCCTTATGTATAATATGTGGTAGTCTAGATGATTTATATGGTTCCTTTCTAGCTCCCTCTTCTTCTGTGATATGTTTCAACTTCAAAGAGCTGGTGGACATAGTTTCACTGGGGGGGACAGATAGTCATTTTTACGATACCCCAAATTAGAACATGGCAAGTAGCTTCCAAGTCAACTCATAATAATGATTGATGCTTTTGAATGATGCAGAAACTCAGCATTTAGGGTTTTTTGAAGGGTTTTATAATTTATTAAATCCTTAAGTGGATTGCTGCCATTTTCTTTTAGAAGACAGGAATGAAAGCCTGTAGAACTATTTAATTGGGGTTTAAATGGGAAGCAGCTGTCTCTCTGCAGATAGCCCAAGCCCTAGAGAAAATGGCTATTGTAGAGATGATCCTTTATTCTAAACATCCTCCCCTCACTCTCCCCAGAGCTGAGATTTGCATGTTTTTCCCCAAATTAGCTTCCATTAAAAAGGAAAATGTATCTGAAGAGCTTTCTCAGTACAATGCCCACTTTGTTGCTGAGCAACAGTGGCACAGATCTGAGGTAGGTGCTGGAAGTAGAACTAGTTCTTGGGTTTTTACCTTAAGACAAGCGGAGTAGGGTACAGTCCAAGAGCCAAATGGAATTCTGTCAATTTCATTTTTTTAAACTTCAATTCTGTTATTTTTTCCCAAGTTATAAACTATCACTGACTTGGTGATTTCAAGAGAGTAAAAAGTAGTCCTAAATCCTCTCAAATTACACCCAAACAGCTCCATTTTCTGCATACGTTATGAAGCTGAGTGGAACAGTTGAAAGAATGCTTGGCTTGGTCAGGAATACTTAAGTTTAAGTTTAAATCCTGCCTCATACACTTGTTAGTTCTGTGTCCCTGGGTTAATTTTCTCACTTTTGTCTATCTCAGTTTCCTCAACTTTGAAGTGGAAATAATAATATTCCATACCTCCCAAGATTGTTGAGATGATTATATGAGACAATATTTGTCAAGTGTTGGGTTCCAACATCAAAGAACCAAGGTTTGAATTCTATCGTTGATGCTTACTTATGGGACTTTAGGTAAGTCACAAGTTCTTTGGGACTGCCTCCTTATTATTAAAAATAAATAAATGTATGATCTTGAATGACATCTGAGGTCAACTCTATTTCTAATTGGTTGAGTGTATGATTCAGTACACAATGATTAAGGTAACTACGACATAGCTGATTTATATAATTTTAAAGGGTCATCATTATATAGAAATTTACAAAGTGCTTTCCCATACACTACACTATGAGGAATGTAGTGAAAAGTCATTACTGCCATTTTTTGGAAGAGGAAATAGTTAAAAGAAGGCTAAGTGACTTTGGAGAATACAGTCCTATTAAGTGTCAGATCCAAGCAACCAACTCAGAGCTCTTGACTCTCCCTCTTTTCTTCCCTCCAATGATTCAGACTGACTCTCACATAAAAAGAACTAATATAATGAAAAATGTTCTCTTTTATTTTTTTAGAGTGAAATACTTTGAATTTGACTAAGGGTTAAATAAACTTTTGGAGAAAATTAAACTGAATAATGTGATAAGATGGGAACCTCATGATGTTATTTAATCTATTATCCTAAGGCTCCAAAGGATTTTAGTTCAAGAAGGTATCTTGGAAATCATCTAATCCAGCATCTTCCTTTTTAGAAGAAAAAAACTAAGTGAACTGTGATGGCTTGCTTCCTTTCAACTCTGATCATGACCACTTCAGATTCTCATCATCCCTCTCCCTCATTGTTTTCCCTTTTCTCTGACCTACTCACCCTAATACAACTCCATAGAATTTCCAAAATGATTTTCCTTAATCAAGGTGTGATCATATCCTTCCAGTACTCAATAAATTCCAGAGGTTGCCTATTGTCTCTAAGAACAATTATAAATTCTTCTGTCTATAATCCTTTAATATCTGACCCCAACTTTTCAGCTTAATAATATTATGACTTACTATATTTCTCAGTCTATAATTGAACCTCTTTGATATTTTCTCTACTCCAAGATACTTCATCTCCAACTTCATTATCTTTTTTTAAAATCTCCATGCCTAGAATGTGCTCCTTCTTCACCTCAGTTTCATAGAAGGTGCCTTCCCAATATTGAGCTCAAATATAACATTCTGTACAAGCATTTCCTGCAATTATAAGAGGCTTATCTTCTAATATCCTTTCCTTCCTTCCTTCCTTCTTTCCTTCCTTCCTTCCTTCCTTCCTTCCTTCCTTCCTTCCTTCCTTCCTTCCTTCCTTCCTTCCTTCCTTCCTTCCTTCCTTCCTTCCTTCCTTCCTTCCTTCCTTCCTTCCTTCCCACCTACCCACCTACCTACCTACCTACTTACTTACCTTACCTACCCACAGACTGTAGATAGAGCAACAGTATGGCTCTGAATAGAGTACTAGCCTCACCTGAGTTGGGTCTTTCTCTGATCCACCTGAATGTATGATCCTGAGCAAGGAAATCCCTTATCTTTGTTTTCAGTCCTCTAAGTCAGAAGTGTCAAACATGAGATGGTGGTAATAGTCCTTATAGGGACCAAGGGAGGCAGATTAAAATATAATTGGGAAAAATTTAATAAAATAAATAATAGCCATATAGTAAATCACAGATAAGATTATATTTTTAAAACTGCTAAGTCAATATGAGTCCTTTAAACATCCTTATGTACAGCTTAGTGGTCCCCATTTCTATTTGAATTTCACATCACTGATCTGAGCAGTTCTCTAAGAGTAAATGTTGGAGAATGTACCCATCTACTATGGTAGAAAGAGCTTCCTTATCTGGGGAATTCCTATATTGATGAATTCATATATTTATATCCTAAACTTTTCTATCTGTACATTTACATGTACATGCATGCACTTACACACATATACATACACATATACATATATATATATGTATATGTGTGTGTGTGTGTGTGTGTGGGTATGTGTGATTGCCTATATACACATATATGCCTCTTTGGTCTCCTTCAGAACAGGTATTCATTCTTGCTTTGTATTGGTGTGTATAACCCTATAACTTGCATATAGAAGCATATTAATAAATATTTGTAGATGAGAAGAGCACTAGATCCAGTCAGAAGATCTGGGTTCAAATCTTACTGCTGACCCTTGCTACCTGTATTCTCAGGCAAATCACGTAACTTTTATTTTGAAGTTCATATACCACATCTGTTAAATAAGTATAGTGACCTTTGATATCCTTTCTATCACATGAGTTATATTTCACCGAGGTTCTTAACGCTTTCTTTTCATTAAAGCTATTTACTTGTTGAATGGAATGAAATTAATTTCAAGAGCTCAGGGTCACATCCAGACCAAGATCAAGGCAGGAGACTAGTAAGATTGTAATGAAAATACAATAGTTTGTTTAGCAGGGTGGACATGTGATTTCATTGGTGGAGGGAACTCCCAGGGATAATATTATCTCTTCCAATACAGATCAGCTCCTTCACTAAAAGTCTTAGATTGTTGCCTGGAGCAACTGAAAAGTTAGTTAAGCAATATGTCAGTGGTGGGACTTGATTCATGTCTTCCTGATTCCAATATCCACTACTACACTGTGCTACCTCATAATAAAGATTATAGTGGCATAATAAGCCACAATCCACTCACATCCATTTTACATCGTCCAAATTAACAGAATCACTTTTGATTTTGAATTTAAGAGTAGAATTCCATATCCTCAACCATCAACCTAGTCATATAAGTGGCTAAAGACTTCAAATTGCCTCTTTATTTTGATTCACTTTCTATCTAATGAGCACTCACTCTCCCTTTTTCACTTGTGAAAGGTGTGATTGGTAGGTGAGATCACAGCACAGGGAAGGCTAGCTGGCTGAAGGAATGACAGCAGTGTTGGTTTCAACAGCAGCCGCTCTGTGAATCATGAAGAACTGGGTCTGGGTACAGGGTGGCTAATGCTGTAATTGCTGCTGTCAGCCCAGGGAGGATTTAGATTCCTTTCCACTCCAATAGAGTTGAATCTAAATGTCAAATTCCTGGGATTATATAAAAAAGAGAAATATCTCAAAGGCATGGAGGAAAAATGAAGTGGATTCTAAAATGAAGAAGGCATTAATTAAGTTCTAACTGGAATCCTGCAGAAAGTAACAGGCTACTGTGTTTGTTTGATTTTTTTGTTGCTCCTTCAGTGACACTTGCATTTCTGTGTAATTGAGATATGATAGCAGGATGATATTTGGGTAACACGCATCCCTAGAGATTGACTGGCGCTTATTAGGGGGGAAAGGAAGCATGAACATTTTAGTAAAGATAGTTTAAATAACTTTTAGCTCTATTAGGAGCATATATAGGTATTAATCTTGAAATTGCTGTGTATCTTAAGGCAAAAGACTTGTGTCTATTTGAGTTAGTAGAACTACTTTATTGTACTCCATTAGCGAATTTAGGATTTTGGATCTTCTCCCACTCCTCACAGTGGTCCCCCCTCCCCCTAAAGTCATAATTAAGCATGGATTGGACATAGTGGTTTGCTGCATTTAAAAGCTATATTAATAAGAAAAATGAAGCAACCCAGAAGACACAGTGGGTAGAGTACAGGATCTGTAGTCATAAAGCCCTGAATACTTATCTAGCCTTAGGAAATTTCCAGTTGTGTGACTTTGGGCAAGTCATAACCTCCATCTTTATTGGCATCCTCAACTGTAAAATAAGGTCGGTAATAATACTACCTAACCTCTCAAGATAGTAATGATTTCGCAGTGAGCTATTTGTAAAGCATTTTCCAAATGCTAAAATGCCAGCTAAATCCTAGGTATTTATTATTATTATTATTGTAACTGCTCTGGGCCCTCTGTCTCTGTCTCTATAGGCATATATATATACACATTCAGTGATTGGGTGATGGGGGGGGGGCTTTCCTAATCATATCATAACCGACCAGAAATTTCTAAAGAGTTATCTATGGATTAAAGTCAAATGACATTGCAAGGTGCAACATGCCTTCATCAATGTCATCCTGGGCAGTGAGAAGATACATATTATGGTATATGAGAAGCAGGTGAAAAAAGAATGTATGTTTAATCTAGAGAAGTAAAAACATAAGAAAGATAAGATGACTGCCTTTAGTCTTTGATAGGACGTCATGTGAAAGAAGGGATATATTTCTTCAACTTCTCCCCAAAAAGCATAATAATAAGTAATAAATAGAAGTAGCAGAGAAGGAATTCTAGACTGATTCAAAAACAATGATAATTTATCAGCATCTTCATCACATAACTGTCATTTAGTTTTGCAAAAAACTTTAACATGAGTTATTTTATCTGACCCTTGCAACAACCCTATAGGGATGCTATTATGCCCATTTTATAGATAAGGAATTTGAGTCTAAACAAAAAGATATGATTCACCTAATGTCACTAATGATATTTCAAAGTAAATCCAAGTCTAATATTCTACCCAATGATCTACTGGAGATATTAAAAAATATATTGGCCTTTCTAGAAAGCTAAAGATTTCCCTTCCTCTGTAGATTTTCAATAAGTTGAATGATCACTTAATGTTGAAGATGGGATTCTTGTTCAAAAGTGAGTGGGGCTCTGTCCTCTGAAAATCCACTTCTGAGTTAATTTGACTATCTATTGAATTTTGTTATAGGAAAAGGAAAAAAATCACAAAATGGCATTTTTCCGAGTGATACCTAGCAAAGTATAAAATATTTATGATTTGTCTCATTTCTTGGGAATTGTGAGTTCCTAGTTTCTAAAATATTAGCCTCAGTGCACATAAATTAGCCTAAAGGAAGGCATGGCACAGTAAATCTAAAATTATTAGGGCAGAAGCTTGTCCTTCCAAGCATAACTAAAACATTCTTATACACATAAATTCTCATTAATACTGGTCAGGATGCTACTTAGCACAGTAACACCCACTTCTCAGTCCTCTCAAGTTTGGTAATTTTATCTTGATAGGAATAACTTTGTTGCCTGAGCTGAACCATGATGATAACAAACATTAAACAATACAGCAACTCATAATTTTATCTTAAATCTAATCTAGAAATATTTTATAGAAAAAGAGATGCTCATCATAGCAAAAAATAAAAAGAAATCTGTCAGGAAAATGAGGCTGGATTTGGAGTCCCAGATAATTAATTAATAAAGAAGCATCCTGAGCATCAACTAACTGTAGCAAAGATCAATGATTCTATTTTCATATACCTTTCTTATAAATGTGTTACTAATATTTATAGTAAGCTATACATTCAGGATGAGAATCTGGGAAAAAGATTTTGGGTCTTCATTAGAAAAGATTTGACAAGTGTGTATCCAGCTTCTATTTGGCATTCTCCAGTGCCATCATAAGCTTCCTAAAATACAGGTAGCCATAGGTTACTTCAGTACAAAGATATTCCCCGGTTGTCCACCTT
This sequence comes from Macrotis lagotis, assembly GCF_037893015.1. Lineage (NCBI taxonomy): Eukaryota > Metazoa > Chordata > Mammalia > Peramelemorphia > Peramelidae > Macrotis > Macrotis lagotis. The sequence goes on from NC_133659.1 coordinate 292,833,030, forward strand.
CTTATAAAATAAAACAAATTCATTTGCCTAACAGTTAATATCCTCCATATTCTGTTTCCAACTTATCTTTCAAAGTTCATCTGTTATTCCTTTTCAAGCAGTCTAAAACAGAAAACTAGATGTTCCATGAACTCCACATTCCATAATCACTTTTTTGCATTTAGGTAATTTCCATGCCAAAAATTCTAAAAAAAAATAAATTTCATCCTCATGGTTCTGACTTGGAAGTATTATATTTCTTTGTATCTCAGCTTATATGACTCCTCTTTCAAGAAACTGTACTTGTCCCAGGTGTTAGTGTTGTCTCTTCAAAATATTTCTCATTTATATATCTGTACAGTTTTATTTCCTTATTGTAAAATTCAGTGAAATGAGTGAGTCCTTAATTTTTTTTTAGATTCCTAGTGCTTATTTGCACCGGAAAGGGAAGTGAATAAGCCTTATATAGTGTCTAATATATCTATATCTATCTATATATATATACATACATATATATGAGTATGTATATATGTGAGTATATGTATATATGTGAGTATGTGTATATATGTATACTCATATATGAGTATGGGTATATATGTATATTATTTAAATATTAAATATATATGCATATAGGAACTCTGTTAGGTACTTTTAAAATCAATGTTGCCGTATTTTTGCCTTACAAAAAACCTATAAGGTAGGTGTCATTATTTTCTCCATTTTACACTTGAAGTAACTGAGGCAAACAGAGGTTAAGTTACTTATTCAAGGCCACACAGATCAGAAACTTCTGAGAATAATTTTCAATTCAAGTCTCCCTGACACTAGGCTGAGCATAGGCTACCTCTTTTGCCACCATTTATATAGTAGCTAGTTACATATGATACATAAAATATAGGTATATGCACATAAACATATATATGTATATTATATATACCCATGCACATATGTGTGTGCATATATATATATATATATATATATATATATATATATATATATATATATATATATATATATATATATTTATGTTTGTTATTGTTCAGGCATGTATGGGAGGATCAGAGAATGTGAAAACAGCCATACAGGTCTTTAGGGAATCAGCAACCAGAACAAATTGAGCAAAGCCTTAGGAATAGTGTCTTTTACTCCTCAGCTGCAAAGGAAAACAGCTGATAAATCTTCTCTTCCCTACTATCTTGCCCTCTCTGTCTCTCTTTCTCCTTTAGCAGTGGTTCTTAAATTGAGATCTGAGAACTTATTTCTTAAGTATTTTGATAATAATATTTCACCATCATTATTTTTATATAACTTTAGGTATTTTATTTTAATGCATTTTAAAATAATTACTCTTTAAAGTGGTATATACTTTTCATCAGAATGTTAAGGGGGTGCTTGATACTCCTAACCACAGAGAAAATCTATGAAACTGCCTTAAGAACTTCCTACTCCTATTGCTAGAATCTTTCATTGTAAAGAGATTGTTGTTTTTGTTAAGCCTGATTCCTTTAGTTAAAGAGTTCTTCAGTGTTTTGCTAAATAAGATTGTAAATGCCATCTGAATATAGTAAGTAGAGATATAGAGAAAGTAAGCTTTGAAGGAAAGGTTTTATTAGACAAAATGCCCTAGTTCTATCCTGATGGTAAAGGAGATTATGTGAGTCATTTGTTTTAAATATGTTCCATAACATTATAAAGAATAAAAGTGAGGGGCAGCTAAGAGTACCTGAGTTCAAATCCAGCCTCAGACACTTAATAATTGCCTAGCTGTGTGACCTTGGACAAGTCACCTAAACACATTGCCCACAATAAAAAAAAGTTAAAAATAAAGAATAAAAGTGAGATAGAACTTAATTTTTGTTTGTTTGCTCTCATACCATTTATACCAGTCCTATATTTTTATTGGTTGTAATAGAGTTAGTTGGGGCTATTAGGAGAGAGCTATCTGTATGACTAAGGTTTATGTGTCCTTTCCCCCTTTGATTCCAGAGTTCTCCCTTTCTCCTACATTACATTAACTGTTTGTAGTAGCATGTTGAATCAACTTCAAATAGATCCTTTCTCAAAGACACTTAGGCAGAGACTCAAAGACTCATAGGTAGACTTTTTGAAGAAAGGAGAGTGTTTTGTTTTTATAACCATATCTAGTTTTCAGAAAGTATAATATGACCTGCTTCAAAAAAATCTCATTTTCTAATGACTCAAGATTTTCAGAGGAACAAGAAAAAACCCACTCATAATTCCAGAATATTGGGCAACTAATGATGCAGAATATTTCAGTGATGTTTTACTAGAGAACTGCAACATTTGGTAGCTTATGGTGTGTAGCTATGCATCTGAGAGAGAGACCGATAGACAGAGACAAACAGACAAAGAGAGACAGAGGATAGACTATTAAGGATGCAAGGGAAATGTATCAGAATATTTAAAATGCTTAATGTTTTTATAAAAATAATACCTTGTACTTTTAATGCCTCAAAGTATTTAAATTCTGAATAGTTGCAAAAGCCCACTCATATATGTGGGAGACCATTTGCTACAAACAATACTGAAAAGATGATGGAATAAAATTTAAAACCGTAGCTTAGCTGTCAAATCCACCATGTCAAAACAAGAAATGCATGAAATTAAAGAACTCATAGTACTAGAAGGAAAAAAAGGAAAGGAAACATATCTTTAATGGTAAGATCTCCTATATTAAAAACAGAAAGGGCTGTGATTATCCAGTTCTCCCTGGATCATCCAGAATACCCTAATGCCAATGTAAAGATAGGAGAGGCATGAGATTTAAGCTCTAACTGATATTGCTCTTCTTCATTTCTCTTAAAAATGTCAATGGCTAGTACTCTACCCTTTTACCTTCTTCCTAGAGGACAGGAGTAGGGAAGGGATTTGAATTTACCTAAAATCAACCACAGTTAAAGTAGATCAGAAGGTGGAATAAAGGAAGAGTCACACAATTGCTAAAGAGGGCAGGAGTTTCCACAAAGGGAAAGAGGAGACACCAGTGCAACCACTATTTTTAATTCTGGTTCCAAATGGCAGGGTTTTAATGAGATGAGTCATGCTAATTCACATCAAACTTATTTATTCCCAGTGTTCTAGACCAGTGGGTGGGAGGTCATTAGCTGAAGGATGTGGAGTATACACATGTATACACACACACACACACACACACACACACATTTATACACACACATTTATACACACATACATATATATATGTATGTATGTATATATATATATATACATATATATATATATATATATATATATATATATATATATTACCTAGGCTTGGCATGAGAACAAATTCAAGCATGATTTTTTTTTATTTCTCAGACATTTATGGTAGAAAAAATACAAGGGGATATGATATGTATAGGGATATGGAAAATGAGGATATTTGGGGAAATTCAAAGATGAAGTATATGTCATGAGGGTCTCACATTGTTTTCCATGTAAGGGTATGTATGTGAGTACTTCAAGAATTTTTTAACAAGATACTAGTTCTATACTCTATCCCAAAGGATTCTAAGGAGGTACTGAAAATGGCAGGAATGCAAATAGAAATAAAATACACAAAAAATAGAGTGTAAATGAACCATGAAGACAAATATATGTAGTGACATTAAGCCTGATAAAATGCCTTATGAAGATTTCTACCATACTACAATGTCTGCTTCCTTTTGGGGGGAATTAGATTCAACCAAAAAAAATCTTACAAACAGAAAGAGACAATTGGTAATAAGACAGGAGCAGAGAGACACAGAGACACAACGAGTGGGAGAGAAAGAGAGAAAAGGGAGATGGTAGAGGAGAAGGAATGAATGTTATCTGCAATGACCTTAATAACTAACTATTCAGAGGTAGAAACAAGACTTTTCTCTACTAGAAGTCTTACTTTCTAAGTTGCTGTTGTTCATTTTAATTTTGCCGAACCCTTCAATACCTAAAATGAGGTTTTCTTGGTAAAGAAACTGACTAGTTTGCTATTTCATGCTCTAACTCATTTTACAGATGAGGAAACTAAGACAAACAGGATTAAGTGACTTTCCCAAGGTCAGACAGCTGCTAAGTGTTTGAGGCAAGATTTGACCTCAGGTCTTCCTTAGTCCAGGTCCTATGGTCTATCCACTGTTTCATCTATCTGCCTTCGATAAAATAAAGAAAACATGTAAGTGAAAAGACAATGAATGAGAGATTAGCTTCCTACTAGCTTAGGAGAGAAAAGAGGAAAATAAATGGACACTTCTCAGAAAATTGTCATAAATGGGACTCAATTTAAGAAAGTAGATGGGAGAAAGATTATTCTTAGTCATATTCTTGTTTGAGATGGAAAAAGGAAGAGTTAAAAAAAAGGAGGAAAATAATGAATAAAAAGAAATGACAATGATAATGCCAGTAAACTCAAGGAATTTGGGACAGAAAAATTTAATGGATAAGAAAGGGTGGCAGAGACTGTTATTAAATTAATATAAGCAAACCTAATCAAAACAAAAGAATTAAAAAGAAAAAGCCCAAATGTAATTATAACCTTTAATGTGAGTGAATTATACTCCTTAATAAATGGAAGGAGTAACAGAAGAAAAAAACACAAACCAATAATTTGTGGCATATAAGAAGCAAATTAAAAAATAATAGAACCCAGAAAGTGAAAATTAGGGGTTGGAAGTAAATTTACCATGCTTCAGGAGATTCAACAAAAGGAGTTAACAAATGTGATTTTTTAGATAAGGCAGCAATAAAAATTTGTAATGGCAAGAGAAATAAAAAGGGAGAGTACATTATGCCTAAAGGCACCATAGACAATAAAACACTATGTGAATATTTAAGTAAAATGTTGTACCTTCAGGTTAGGTTTGGAAATTCTCAAATTTAAACTGTAACCAGTCTAACTCAGCATGTCTTTCTTGAAAAACATTAAGACTAAGTAAATTACCCAGTTAGTGTCAAAGGCAATATTTGAATCCAGTTTTTGGATTCTTGACTCTAAGCTTAGCAATATGTTTCTCTGCTTTCCCCTGTAATATATATATATATATATATATATATATATATATATATATATATATATATATATATATGTATATATATATATACATGTATATATATGTGTGTGTATATATATGCATATTTGCAAACATGAATGTGTTCATATTTATGAATAACAGTACTCAATTTTGTATATAGAATAAAGTCTATCATTAAAATCAAAATGCTAAAAAGAATTGTCCAATGAGAATATATCTTTACAATATTTATCTGTGCTATGATTCTGATAGGCAATATATCTAAGAAACTTGCACAAATCTATAATCCATTACCCTATAGTTATGCAGTCAAAATATATGTACCAATAAGTTGTAAGAAAAAAATAGGGAAAATTGGGAACCACATAAAATATTGCCTAATAATTCCTAGGAAGAGAAATTCAAGTTAGAAAGAAAAATAAGGTTTCATCTCATGGTCTTTAAATTGGCAGAGATGGAAAAAATAGCAGAAATAGTAATGATTGGAAGTACTGTGAACAGACAAGCTCAATTTCTGGGGTGGAGTCAAGATGGCAGCATCAAGCTAACATGCTCGTGGAGCTTTTCCCTACCAAAGATACATGAATCCTCTACTCTGACATTCACATTGAAGATCCCACCATGAAAAAGAAAAGATTCAAAGACATTTTCAATTGTATATCGTGGAGAATCTTTTATGAAGGTCTATCTCTTTGGGGGAAAAGGGGAAATAAGTTCCAGCAAATTGAGAGTGGAAAAGCCAGCAAAGGACTCTTAGCCATAATATAATCTAAGTCCTGACAGCTTAACAATAGCAGAAGTCCTGGAATCTAGATAGCAAGCCAGCAGGGAGGACCCAACCCTAAACAAAGTCTGAACCCTGAAAACACTGGGGTAAACAACATTACTGCGTCAGGAACAAACCACTGTTAAGTCAGATCCTGGACATAAAGAAGGGAAAAATCCTCTGAAAAGGCAAGGCCTGAACTGCATAGGCAGCATCTTGGCCAAAAACAAGCCAGAGATCAGATCCCAGCCTCAGCAAAAGTCCCCCAAAAAACCAAAAACCAAAAAACTTGCATTTATACTCCCTATATTCCAGGAGAAAAAAATAAAACAAAAAAGATGAATGACCTGCAAAATAGATCCAGAAGAGACAATCTATGGATTATCAGGCTACAACCTGTAAAACATCATGCAGGAAATTATAAGTGAAAATTGTCCAAATTATTAGAACAAGATAACAATATAACAATATAACACTGAAATGTAACCTCAGAACCCTCCAGAAGATCCCAGGATAAAAATTCCAAGGGATGTAATATCCAAATTCCAGAACCCTCAAATAAATCAGAAAATCTTGCAAACAGCAAAAAGAAAACAATTCAAAAACAAAGGGAGCACAATCAAATGCACACAGGACCTATGAGCCTCAATGCTGAAGGAGGAGAAGACCTGAAAGACCATATATCAGAGAGCAAAGGACCTGGGATTACAACCAGAATGTACTACCCTGCAAAATTCAGCATATATTGTCAGGGGAAAAGATGGTTGTTCAGTGAAATAGAGAACTTCCAGAATTTTCTGACACAAAGACCAGAACTGAACAGAAAAATCTTTCAAAAAATACATGACTGAAGAGTTACACAAAAAAGGGTAAATGAAAAAGGGGAAGGAAAAAAACTATAGAAAACAATTGTTGGTCAAAACCATCAAATTGTATACAACCCTAAAAGGAAAGATATAACACTTATAATTATTTAGAACTTTATTTCTCTTAGGATAATTAAAAGGTAGAATATAACTGAAATGAATGAACATAAAGGATTTGGGTATAATTGGTACTTTTGTCTCCACTGAAGAGGTTCAAGATGACATCACTATGTTTGAGACAAAAAGCCCTTAAGTGTCTCCTTATATTTTGACTCATTTTAATCACATGGTGTTTAGCACCTTGTCTAATAAGGGCATCATAAACTGGGAGGAACCTGAGTCAGTGACTCCTATTACTCACAGTCATTTGTAAAGTTCTCAGGTGAGACCTCCAGAGCCTCCAGGGACTTAGAGATCTTTAAGACCCTTGCAGTTAATTAAATCAGGGTTTGACTTAACCATGCTTCACTTAACCAGGGGTAAGGACCCTGGGTAGGAAGGGGGGGTAAAGTGCAAAAGAAAATGGGCCTGGGGAGGGTGGCCAATGTATGAGAGAAAATTGGTCAGTGGGGAGGGGCACAAATAGTTCAAGAAATGATATGGCTTTGGATGATAGTTTGGCTCTTGAGGAGGATTGTGTGTACTTGAATGATATTTGAAAAGGATGTAGGGTAAAAATGATTATAATTATAATTTAATAAAATTTGAGTCAATGCTAATCAAGCAATTAAGCAAACAATCTGATGATATCTTAAGAATATGAGCAGATCAAGCAAATAATTGAACTGTGATTGATGATACCTGATTAATAGTATTAGAGCAATAAATAATAAACAGGGAAGAGGCAGAAATATTTATTATTTTAGAGGGAAAAGAGGGAAAATGTGAATGCTGAGTAAATTCTATTCATTATATTTAGCCCAAAGAGGGAATGAGATACATTCTCACTTGAGTTTAATGATCTACCTTAATCTACAGGGAAGGGGTGGGATGCTGTGAAAGGGAAAGAAGGGACTAATAAAAGTTAAAGTGAAGACCAAGGTATAAGTGAAAACAAATTTAAAGTTAAATTTTTAAAAGAAAAGTCAAAGGAGAAAGGGAATAAAATGTTGGAGGGGAAAAATAAGAGAAAAGGAAAGAGAAAAATATAAATGGAGAAAGCATGGAGGGAAATATAGAATTAGTAATATTAACTATAAATGTGAATGGAATGAATTGTCCTATAAAACAGAAGCACATAGAAGAATAGATTAAAAAACTGAAACCTACAATATGTTGTTCACAAATAAACCAAGAAATAATTTGAAATTAAATAACTTTTTCTTAAATAATGGGTGGATGAAACAGCAAATAATAGAAATAATCAATAATTCTATCCATGAAAAGGATAATAATGAGCCATCACACCAAAATTTATGGTATGCCAATACAGTTTTGAGGGGAAACTTTCTATCTCTAAATGTCTATATGAATAATATAGAGAAAGAGGACATCAATGAATTGGGTAGGCAACTAAAAAAAGCTAGAAAAAAGAACAAATTAAAGATTCCCCAATCAAATGCTAAATCAAAAATTGTGAAAAACAAGGGAGAAATTGAGAAAACTGAAAACAAGAAAAACTATCCCTCTCAAATAAAATTGAGTTGGTTTTATGAAAAATCCAATAAAATGGACAAACATTTGGTTAATATGATTTAAAAACTGAAAGAAGATAGCAAAATTACCAGTATCAAAAATGAAAAGGATGAACTAACCACTAATGAGGAAGAATAAAGAGATAATTCAGAGCTACTTTGCTGAACTATATGCCAATCAATTGGATAACCTGAGTGAAATGGATTAATATTTACAAAAATACAAACTTCCCAGATTAACAGAAGAAATGTTATTTAAATTACCCTATTTCAGAAAAAAAAAGAGATTGAAGAAATCATCAATAAACTCCCTAAGAAAATGTCTCCCAAGTCCAGATAAATTTACAAGTGATTTCTACCAAACAATTAAGGAACACTTAATTCCTATTCTTTTTTTTTAAATTTTTATTAAAGATATTATTTGAGTTTTACAGTTTTCCCCCAATCTTGCTTCCCTCCCCCCCACCCCCACCCCACAGATAGCACTCCATCAGTCTTTACTTTGTTTCCATGTTGTACCTGGATCCAAATTGGGTGTGATGAGAGAGAAATCATATCCTTAAAGAGAACAGAATTCTCAGAGGTAACCAGATCAAACCATAAGACATCTGGGTTTTTTTTTCCGAATTAAAGGGAATAGTCCTTGTACTTTGTTCAAACTCCACAGCTCCTTATCTGGATACAGATGGTACTCTCCTTTGCAGACAGCCCAAAATTGTTCCCAATTGTTGTGCTGATGGAATGAGCAAGTCCTTCAAGGTTGAACATCAGTCCCATGTTGCTGTTAGGGTGTACAGTGTTTTTCCGGTTCTGCTCATCTCACTCAGCATCAGTTCATGCAAATCCCTCCAGGTTTCCCTGAAATCTAGTCCTTCCTGAATTCTAATAGAACAATAGTATTCCATGACATACATATACGACAGTTTGCTAAACCATTCCCCAATTGAAGGACATTTACTGGATTTCCAATTCTTTGCCACCACAAACAGGGCTGCTATAAATATTTTTGTACAAGTAATGTTTTTACCCTTTTTCCTCATCTCTTCAGGGTATAGACCCAGTAGTGGTATTGCTGGGTCAACTTGATTCCTATTCTACATAAAATATTTTTAAAATAGGAGAGTAAGAAGTGCTGCCAAACTCCTTTAATGACACCAATATGGTGCTTATATCTAAACCAGGAAGAACAAAAACATACAATGAAAATTATAAACCAATCCCCCTTATAAATATTGATGCAAACATCTTAAGTAAAATTTTAGCAATGAAACTACAGCAAGTTATTACTAGGATAATACACCGTGATTAAGATTTATACCAGGTAGGCAGGGATGGATCAACATTAGGAAAACACTCAATATAATTAAACACATCAATAGCAAAAGCCACAAAAATCATATGATTATCTCAATAGATGCCTTTGATAAAATACAATATCCATTCCTATTAAAAAAAAACATGAGAAAGTTTAGGAATGAATGAGTTTTCCTTATCATAATAAATAGTATATATCTAAGGCCATCAACAAATATTATATGTTAATGGGAATAAACTTGGAGCATTTCCTATAAAATCAGCAATAATACAAAGATGCCCACTATCTCCATTACTATTCAATATAGCATTAGAAATGTTAGAAGTAGCAATAAGAGAAGAAAAATAAATTGAAGGGATCAGAATTGGCAATGAGGAAGGAAAACTTTCATTCTTTGCAGATAATATGACGGTATATCTAGAGAACCTGAGAAAATCATCTTAAAAAAACTCCTTGAAACAAATAACAAATTCAGAAAAATAGCAGCATACAAAGTAAACCCATATAAATGACCACCATTTTTATATATGAACAACAAAGCTTAAGAGCAAGAGATAGAGAAATTTCATTTAAAATAATTATTGGCAACATTAAATATTTGGGAATCTACCTCCCAAGAAAAACCCAGAAACTCTATGAACACAATTATAAAGCATTTCTCACCCAACTAAAGTCAGATCTAAATAACTGGAAAAATTTCAAATGCTCATGGTTAGGTTGAACTAAAATAATAAAAATGACAATTCTACCCAAATTAAATTACTTATTCAGTGCCTTACCAGTCAAACTACCAAATAACTACTTTATCAATCTAGAAAAAGTAGTATCAAAATTCATCTGTAGCAACAAAAGGGCAAGAATAGCAATGAGAACCAGTAAAAAAAATGTAAAGGAAGGTGGCCTAGTTCTACCTATTCTAGCAGCAGTCATCAAAACTACCTGGTATTGGTTAAGAAATAGAGGAGTGGACAGGATCTAAAGAAGTTTTGGTAAATGACTAAACCACTCTACTATCTTTACAAACTCAAAAACATCAGCCTCTGGGATAAGAATTCACTATTTGACAAAAATTGTGTTCGAAACTGGAAAATAGTTTGGCCAAAAGTAGGCATAGATCCACATCTCATACCCTACATCAAAATAAAATGAAAATATGTAAAGGATTTAGACACAAAGAGCAATATCATAGATAAATGAATAGACCAAAAAATACTTTATCTAACAGATCTATAGAAAGGGGATAAATTTATGACCGAAAAAGAATTGGAGTATATTGTAAACTACAAAATGAATGATTTTGACTATATTAAAAAGGTTTTGCACTAATAAAATCAATGCTGCCAAAATTAGAAGGAAAGCAGAAAAGATGTGAAACAATCTTCACAACTAGGAGTTCTGATAAAGGTCTCATTTCTAAAATATATAGAGAATTGTATCAGATTTATAAGGTCACAAATCATTCCACAATTATTAAATGGTCAAAGGATATGAACAATGTTCAAATGAAGAAATTAAAATGACATACAATCATATGAAAAAAAGCTCCAAATCATTACTGATCAGAGAAATATATATAAATACAGCAATGAGGTATCATCTCATACCTAGGGTTGTTGGAGGATTGGGATACTGATGCATTGCTGGTATTGTGAACAGATGCAACTTTTCTGGAGAGAGTATAGAACTGTGCCTAAAGAACAATAAAACTGTTCATACCCTTTGTCCCAGCAATTCCAATTGTAGGACTCTATGTAGAAGAAATTATAAAAAAAGGGGAAAATCTTACATGTTCCAAAATATTCATATCAGTTCTTTTTGTAGTGGCAAAGAACTGGAAATTAAGGGATTGCCCATCATTTGGGGAATAACTAATCAAATTGTGGTATATGAATACTAAAAAATACTATTGTTCTATAAGAAACTATAAATGTTCCAACTCTAGGGAAACATGGAATGACTTGCAGGATCTGATGTGAGTGAAGGGAGTAGAACCAAGAGAACAATGTACACACCAACAACAAAATTGTGAGATGAACAACCTTGATGGAAGCAGCTTCTCTCAAAAATCTGTTGAGCTAGAACAACTGTATTAGACTGGCTATGGACTATATTATCCCCATCCTGAGGAAGAAAAACAAAACACAACAAAACTCACATAAAAACAACCTTTCAAAATCTGATGAACACTTTACATAAATTATCTCATATTTTTTCCTCTTAATCCTAATTCCTCAAACCGATAATTATTAATCTGTAAACATATTTGCAGATAATAATTACTAATATGTAAACATGTTTATCAAAATATGCATGTACAATGCTAACCTGACTGTTCACCACTGAGGGGAGGGGGTTGGGAAGGAAAGGTAGAAGGAAATTTTGTAACTTAAAAAGATATATGTGCATAATGATAAAAATATAGAAATAAATTTTAAAAAAAGAAAGAAAAGACAAGATCACTAATGTAGCTTTTGTGAAGTTTTCAGTTAATCCAGGCTGTCTTCAAATTTGGAATTGCTTGATAAAAGTAATTGTGTTGAATGTATTCCCTGACTGACAGACCCCACATGTAAATCTACAAAGACCAAAAAGAAAGGAAAAGATAGGGGGTATGTCTATATTCATAGTGGTATTTTTTAGGTTGCAAAAACTGAAAAAAAAAATCAGAGTTAATTAGAGAATTATTGAACCAATTTGGTTTATAAATATGATTAATATTAAGAGATACAAAGGAACCATGAATTAAAGGGGTAAGGAAGGATAAGATTTTTGGAAGAATTTGATGAATTTATGCAGAATTAAGGAAACAGAAAAATAGCATATGCAATGACTAAAATAATGCAAAGGCATTGTAATGATCCATCTTGAACCTGTAAAACAGTTGAGGAAACACATTTCTCCAATCCAGAACCTAGAGTCAAGAACTCAGTTGGATACCTTAACAGTAATATCGTGTGATGATCAACTATGATATTTAGTTCATCTCAGCAACACAATGATCAAAGGCAATTTCAAAAGACCTGTGAAGGAAAATGCCATTCACATCCAGAGAAACAACTATGGAATCTGAAAGTAGATCTAAGCATATTATTTTCACCTTTAAAAATCTGTTTTTTTGCTTTATTCTTCTTGTGGTTTTTCCCTTCTGATTCTTCTAATATAGAGATATGTGTATATGATTGTACATGTATAACCTGGATAAGATTATTTGCTATCTTGGTTAGAGAGGAAGAAAAGGGAGGGGGGAGAAAAATATGTAACTCAGAATCTTGCAAAAAAGTCCAAATACTCATTATTTCTTATAGAAACACAAATTCTGATAATTGTTTCCCAGTTTCATTCCTTATAATCTTGGTTGTATTAGTTTTATTTCTTTCCCTCCATTCTATCTTCTCCCTATTTCTCCCTTTCTTTCTCATTTCCCCTTATACTTCTCATCAATGCCTTGCTTTTGACTGCTGCCTGTCTCAAACTGTCCTTTCCCCTACTTCCCTGCATGGTATGATACCTTTATAAGTGAATTGGAAATGTATATCAGCCCCTCTTTGAATCTGCTCAACATTTATACACTTCCCTACTTTGCCCTCCACTATGTAAGGTCCTTTCTACCTCTTCATGTGGTGTTGATTATCCTCTAATGCCTCTATTTTCTTTTCCCACTATAATCTTTATCAAGGATTTTTTTTTCTATATTTGTTTGGTACTCACACTCTCTGTCACAATGTACAACTTTCAACTGTCCTGATGGAAAAATAATTCTCAAGAATCATAAACATCATAATCAATTTATACCCATACTCTCTCACTGATAATACTCCCTTTAGTTTTCCCAAGAAAAATACTCACATTCTGTGTGTCCAATTATGTTTTCTTTTTTTCTAACTGGCCTAAGAGAAATAATAGTCTTCCCATTTAGACTTTTCTTTTTCCCTGTTTATTTTCTTTTCATTTACCTTTTTATGCAACTCAAGTCTTATATCTAAAGGTAAAATTTTCTTTCTTTCTTTCATTTATTTTAGGATTTTGCAAGGCAAATGGTGTTAAGTGGCTTGCCCAAGGCCACACAGCTAGGTAATTATTATGTGTCTTAGCTCGGATTTGAACTCAGGTACTCTTGACTCCAGGGACGGTGCTTTATCCACTGCGCCACCTAGCCGCCCCTGAAGATCAAATTTTCTGTTCATTTCTGGTCCTCTATCAGGTAAAGTCCTCTATTTCACTGAAAATCCATCTTTTATACAGAATTTTGCAGGGTAGTTGATTCTTGGTTAAAATTCAAGCTCCTTTGTCTTCCAAAATATTCATATTCCATGCCCTCTGATCCTTTAATGTTGAAGCTGAAAAGTCCTGTGTAATTCTGGCTGTGACTTTCTGATATTTAAAATGCTTCTTTTTGGAAGCTTGCAATATTTTCTCCTTTAGTTAAGAATTCTGAAATTTGGCTACAGTATTCCTCACAATTTTTATTTTGAGATCTCTGAGGGCGATTGATGGATTCTGTCCAGGACTATTTTATGTACTTGTTCTAGCATATTAGGATAATTTTCCTTTATAATTTCCTTCATGATATTGTCCAGGCTCTCTTTCTGATCATGGGTTTCAGGTAGACCAATGATTCATAAATTATCTGTTCTTGATCTATTTTCCAGCTCAGTTGTTTTTCCTAAGAGTTGCTTTACATTTTCTTCTATTTTTTCAGCCTTTTGGTTTTGTTAAATGGAATCTTGGTGTTACATACCATCACTGCTTTCCATTTGTCCAATCCTAATATTTAGGCTTTTATTTTTTCAGTCAGCTTTTGTGTTTCCTTTTCTAGTTGAAAATTTTACTTTTTTACATCAGTTGTTTTCATTTTCTAGTTGTTCAGTTTTACTTTTTGATGAGTCATATTTCTTTTCCATTTGACCATTTTTACTTTTAAAGTAGTTGAATACTTACTTTTCCCATTTGGTCAGTTTTACTTTTAAAGGTATTTTTTTCTTCAGTCATTTTTCTTCTGCATGACTCATTTCTTTTTGTCCATTTTTCTTCTTCCTCTCTTGGGTTTTTAAAATCTTTTTTTGAGTTCTTTTAGGAAGTCTTTTTGGATTTGAGACCAATTCTAAAACTCCTTTTAGGCTTCACATGTAGACATTTTCCCCCACTGCTTTTCTCTTTTGAAATGGTATTTTTATAGACCCTTTCAGTATATCACCTTTTTTTGGTTATTTTACTTATTTTGTTAATCAAGCTCTGCTCCTAAGACATATTCCCTATGTCCCCCAACCTTTTAGTGTTGGGGACTGGGATCTGATCCCTGACTTATTTCTTGTCTATGGTGCTACTATGCTTCACTTGTTAGTAGACTTTCCCCCAGTATTAGGGTAGTCCAACCCATTCCCACCTGTTGGATCAGCATTCTGGGGGTTTAAACTTTGTCTTCCAAGTTGGGGTTGGGACCTTTCCTGCCAGCCTGCTGTAATGTTGTTTCTTGAACAGTATCTGACTTGCACTGTGACTTATAGCCTTCTGCTGACTTTCCAACTTTTTGCCTATGCTGGGTTATCCTCCACTTTTACCCTCATGAGACAGACATTTACTGAAATTTCTCCATGATACTTTTAGTTGAGAGCTTGCTTTACTCTTTTTTTGTGGGTTCTGCAGCTTTAAGGTCTGTATGGAAGTTTACTTAAAGTTGATTAGAAAGGGCATCTAAGTGGCCTAGTGGATAGAGCACTGGTCCTGGAGTCAGGAGGACCTGAGTTCAAATGTGACCTCAGACACTTAATAACTGCCTAGCTGTGTGACCCTGGGAAGATCATTTAACCCCATTGACATAAATAAAAATAATATTGGTTAGGGAAAAGCTCTGGGAGCTTCCCAGCCACCATTTAGGCTCCACCCCAGCAGAACCAATTTTTAAGCAAGATTATGTGGGCCAGAATAACACTGATAAAAATGTGAAAGTACTGGAAAAATATAGGACACCACAGATGGTCTTCATAAATAATGATGTCTTGATAGGCTTTACAATTATCAAAACATAAAGTATGTGTTTGTAGAGATTTTATAAAAACCATTAGAAAAGTCACATTTTCATATGTTCAGTTACCTGATTTAATAAATACACGTGAAGGGGAAAATGGTGTTCTGGAATCTGACCAGGAAAAAAAATGTTATTATTTAAAATTATCTACTTTAAAAGATAAGTGAAACTAAGTTAAAGTACTGTAGGTTGAATTTGAGTATGGATATTCTGACTCCAAGTTCTGTTAAATTTCCACAAATATAAGAAGCATGTAAATTATAATCAATTAATAAAATTTATTGAGCACCAACTCTGTGCAAGACATTATGTTAAGAGCTTAGCTATAAAAAGATGTGAAAGAGTCCCTGCTCTCAAAGAACTTACAATATAATGGATAAAATATATAATATGAATCTTAAAAACTACCTAATAATTTTATGACATCATCATCATCATCATCATCATCATAATGTGTCCTTCTTAAGATTTACAAAACATTTTTGCAGGTACAATCTCATTCAACCTAAAAGAGAAAAAAATCCCCTGTAACTATCTAACTATCCCCTATCTAAAAAAACAAACTGAGACTGACAAAACTTAAGTGTATTTTATAATCAAAAAGTGATGCAATTTTTTTGTTTATAAAGTTAGCCATTATTCTACTTCAATTTTCCAAAAGGGAAAAAAAATCACTCTAGAAAACATAGTTTTACCTAGAGAGGGAATCTAATTCTTACAGAGAACAATTATAAGATGGTCTCCTAAATCCAAACTTGCCACCAGCAAAATTCATTTCCAGTATCTACACTAAGCCCTCAAATAACTGGGAAGTGTGTTTATGCAAGTAGAGTTTACTGGAAATAAAATTAAAAGTAATTTGCAGTCATTGAACTAGCATGGAAACTTTGACAGATTATTTGCTTGGTTTTTCTTTTGCAGATTCTTGAATTATATCCCTATACTTTTTAATATAATTGCTTCCAATTTTTGGTAGAATTTTTTCAAAACCAATATGCTGTATACATATGTGTATATTTGTGTGTGTGTGTGTGTGTTCTCTTGAGATGATTATTCAAAGATTCAGTGCTAAGAACTGTCCACAGGGTTAAGTGCAGCAAAACCATCTGATGTAAATGTTGGGCATTTGGTGTTATTGTAGTGGTTGGAATCAGGAAGGTCTAAGTTCAAATCCTGTCAGACACAAATTGTTCAAGTCACTTGCCCTATCTCACTGTTAGTGTCTACATCTGTAAAATGGGAATGGGCACACTACCAGCACCAAACTCCCAGGTGTGACAATCCAATGATAGAACATGTGGAAAGGCCTGTGGAAATCTTAAGGAGTTACATAAATGATAGATATTATTACTGTATTTTCCTGATCAGATTGTTTTTTTTTATTTTGGTCTGAGCCCAAATTATCCAGGAATCCTTGGTTTATAAAATTTTGACTAGCAAAATTAGAAATACGAAATTCAGGCTAGATTGATACAATGAAACTTTGTGGCGATATATCCAGGGTACTGTGTGGGAAAAGGGAGACCTTGGAGCTGCTGAAATGGTCCTTGCTAATAGGATTGCAAGATCACTACAATGTTAAGGGAGAAGCTAACTGGAGGAGAAAGAGAAGGAGAAGGAGAGAAACAGGGAGACAGAGAGAGACAAGACAGAGACATAGTCAGACAGAGAGAAACAGAGGGAGAGAGGGAGAGAGAGAGAGAGAGAGAGAGAGAGAGAGAGAGAGAGAGAGAGAGAGAGAGAGAGAGAGAGAGAGAGAATGAGTCAAAAGATGCCTAGCCTGGGTTGCAGAAAGGGAAGTTCATTTATTTTCAGGATACTGGGAGGGAATTGTAGTTGCCTCAAAGAGAGCGCTATTACTTTATAGTTCATTAATCACTGAGTGTGAGAGGGCTCCAGCAGAGGCCAAAGGAGAGGTACAGGTCAGTGAGTTGGCAGCCAGTGAAGCCCATCACATGGGCTGTGGTCATTTGTCACTGTTACTGCTTTGGCATACAGGTGCCCTTTGCTTTAAAGGAAAGGACCCTGACCCATCTTTAGATATAATTATTCTAGGCAAAGAGTCTATTTACCCAGATTTTCAAAGTCATATGAACTGAGAAGGATTGAAAAGATAATTATCAAATCAAGATATGTAATAATGTTCCCTCTCCTTACATAATTACTAGTAGACAGTGCAAACACACACTCACACAAATGCATATAGCCCAAGATCTGGCAGAATAATTATCACTGAGGGCAGATTTTAAAAACCTTATCTATCCCTTCTGTCAGACTCATTTTTTTCCTCATAGTTGTCCCGTTTTGTCTTCTCTTTTATCAAGTCTGAAGACTTTGGCTGTAAGCATTTAATTATTGAACATGCACAAGATGGAACAATTCATTTTAAGGCAATTCAATTCCATTTAGTTTATTCAGTTCAATTCCAAAAGCAATTAAGTGTCTCTGATGGGCTGGATATGGGGTCTGGGAATACAAGAACAAACAGCAGAATCAATTCCAGACCTCAAGGAGGTTACATTCTACTGGGAATGTACAGAATGGACATGAAAAGGGATATATACATATATATAGACCTACACACACACACACACACACACACACACACACACACACAGGCGCGCTCATGCACACAAATGTATGTGAATGCATATATAGAGAAAGAGATCAACATAGCAGGGCAGCTAGGACAGGGGATACAGCACTGGCCTTGGAATTAGGAGGACAGGAGTTTGAATCCAGTCTCTGACACTTATTAGCTGGGTGACCTTGGGCAGGTCATTTAACTCTGGTTGCATGCAGAGCAATCTCCAATCATCCTGATTCATATCTGACCACTGGACTCAGATGGTTCTGGAGGAGAAAGTGAGGATGGTGACTTAGCACAGCACCCCCCCTCACTCAAATCCAGTTCAGGTGCTTGTCATGGCATCACCTCCCTGATGTCATGGTCTTCGAAAATGAAGGATAAACATTATTATCAACATACTTGAACACATATCAAGCAACTATTAAGCACTTACTTCATAGCAATCACTCTATTAGACACAATTAAGTAAAAAGAAAACAGTGCCTGCCCTCAAGGATATTATTCTTTATATAGAAAATAAATATAAAGGACTTAGGAAATATAATATAAAATATATAATATAAGAAAAAGACACTGCATCCAGAGAAAGAACTGATAAATAGTATATAGAGAAAGAGAAAAAGAGAGAGAAAGAGAAAGTCATCTCGTTGGCAAGGCAGGAAGGAAAGAAAATAAAGAAAAATAAATTTGCATTATAACTTTATTATATGTTTAAAAGGAATAGCAGGTTGGACCCAATAGATTTTCAATTCCATATGCAATCATAGTTTTTATTATATTATATTATGGAAGTGCTTAATTATGTAAATTTAGGAAAAATG
This sequence comes from Macrotis lagotis, assembly GCF_037893015.1. Classification (NCBI taxonomy): domain Eukaryota; kingdom Metazoa; phylum Chordata; class Mammalia; order Peramelemorphia; family Peramelidae; genus Macrotis; species Macrotis lagotis. The sequence goes on from NC_133659.1 coordinate 292,852,056, forward strand.
GAAAGATGAAAAAAATTAAAAATAAAAAAAACTAGCAACTGCTGAATAAGAAAAATATTCATACAGGAGGAGATATTTATGCTACAGCAATGGAGGGTCTAAGATAAAGAAGTAAGAGGAAGGGCCCCTGTAATGGCCCAGATGTGGGTGATAAAAGTTATGGACTAAGAACAATATAGAATCTCATCTGACTGATAAGTAAAGTCAACTGTATGATCAATCTGGAAAGATAGTTTAGAACCAGGTACTCTAGGGTTTTAAATGCCAGAAAAGGAGAGAAGTTTGTTTGTTTTGTTTTTTTAATCATATTTTTAATAGAAGGTAATAAGGAATGGCTGAAACGTTTGGGGGTGGTGATTAATATAGTCAAATTTGTGATTTGAAAAGATAATTGGCAGCTGTTTGGGGAATGTATTGGAGGGAGAGAGACTATAAGCAAGGAGACCAAATTGGAGCTTTCTTTGATATTCATATTAGTTCTGTGATCCTGTGCAAGAGAATTTGGCCTCAATCACACTAAATTTATTCAAATGAATAGCAATAAATTCTACTTGATGATTGAGAGGATCAAATAAATGATATCTTTGAGGCATATAAAAAGTTTTAGAGACATAATTTCTAGATAATTCATCATTTTATAATCATGCCAGCAGATAGTTAAAAAAAGAATCCATATAGACAGGGCCAGGGTCAAGAAGACAACAAACATGAACTTAGACAGACTATGGGAGATAGTGGAGGGTATAAGTTCCTGAAATTATGATGATCAATGAGGTCATGAAGAGTTGGAGATAATTAAACAATCAACAGCAGTATACATACACATATGTATATGTATGTTAATCTACATAGGCATCTATATTGATATCCATCTAATCTCTCTCTCTCTCTCTCTCTCTCTCTCTCTCTCTCTCTCTCTCTCTCTCTAGCTATCTGTCTATTTTTGTAAACTTTAAAGGATTTCATAAATCCTGCTACTATAATCCAGATTCCAGATTCAATATAGTGCTATCTGATCCTTGGATGAGTCTAAGAAGTACTGTTGAACTGAATATAAGGGGCTATTGGGGTGTTCAGGGAAGCTCATTTCATGGTTGTTCATGTACCTTTGGTGTCTACCTGACACTTAACTCTCATCCATGGCTACAAGAAGTTAAGACACTGAGGCCACACCCCAGTAAAACCATCTTGGCAGATGGACTAGACCAGGTTGAAACAAACCAACAGGTCTCAAATCCATTGATGATTAGAAGGATGTTTACCCCCAAATATGTGAAGACTTTGTGGAAGATAATGGGCAAATAAGAACATTTTTTCCATAAAAGCAGTTGAAGCAGAAAAAGCAGTAAAACACTAGAAGCTTGGTCAGGAATAGAAGCAGTCAGTGTCATCGCTATATCCTGCGTCATCACCAATCAACTTGACTTAAATTTGACCACTAAGCTTTGACCAATCTGGAAGAGAGTGGGGCTGTTGACTTTGTGTAACTTAAGGTCAATTCACATATGGGTAAAGACATCATTCTGTGATGTCACTGGCCTCATTAAAAATGAAAAATGAAAAAAGCAACTGAACATAATTTTTTAATATTTCCCAGGGGAAGCATTTCAGGTGAGAAATGTATCTCTCCTTGACATTGGAAAAATTCTATGAATGCCTACAGAAGTCTATACTTATCTACAAAAGTCTACCAAATAAAAACCTCCTGAGAATCAAAAGAATAATGATAGTAACATTTTTAATACTTAGCAATTTCTCTTAAAACTTGTGTTTTTCACAACTTTTCATATATGTGCCTAAAATGCATATTTATACAATATAGTTGATTGCTAGGGACTCTTTCACCCCAATGTTTAGGATGATAGTAATTAATCTGTGCAAGAATTTTTAGTTGAGTTTTATTTACATTGATTTCTATTAATCTATTTTGCTGAATTCCATCAATTTACCTTATTATCACTCAGACTAAAGAAAAAAAGCTTGTTTACGTTTGTTGTGCCCTTGTAAAAAAAAAAGGACTTACAATGAATATTGATGCAAAAGCTATAAATTAAATATTTGCAAAAAGATTAGAGAAATTTATGACCAAGCAGCATTTATACTGGGAATGCAGGGTTGGTACAATATTAGGAAAACTATAAGCATAATTTATTGTATTATTAATAACAGACTCAACAGAAATCATATGATTACCTCAATAGATTCAGAAAAAGATTTTGACAAAATCAAGGACTGATTCCTATTAAAATAATATTGAAGAGTATAGGAATAAATGAAGCTTTCCTTAAAACAATAGGCAGTGTTTATTTAAAATTATCAGCAAGCATCAAATGTCATGTAGATAAGCTAGAAAAATTCCCAATGAGATCAGGGGTGAAACAAGGAAGCCTATTATCACCACTATTATTCAATATTGTACTAGAAATGTTAGCTTTAGTAATAAAAGAAAAACAAGGGAATTAGACTAGCAATAAGGAGACAATACTCTATCTCTTTATCGATGATAAGATGGTATACTTAGAGAATCCTAGCAAATCAACTAAAAACTACTTGAAATAATAAATTAGGAAAATTTCAGGATATAATATAAATACATGTAAATCATCAACATTTCTATATTTTACCAACAACCCCAACAACCAGAGATAGAAAGAGAAATTCCATTAAAATATCTGTAGACAATATAAAATATTTGGGAATCTACTTGCCAACACAAATTCAGGAACTATATAAATATCATTAGAAAGCACTTTTCACAGAAATAAAATCAAATTAGCCAATTGGAAAAATGTCCTTTGTTCATGGGTAGGCAACATTTATATGATAATAATGATGATTCTAACTAAATTAATTTACTTATTCACTAGTATAGCTATCTAACTAGTATAACTATCAAAAAATTATTTTGTAGAGTTAGGAAAAAAATAGACTTCATCTGGAAAAACAGGTCAAGAATATCAAGGGAATTCATGAAAAATATGCAAAGGAAGGTGACCTAACTGTACCAGATCTAAAACTAAAAACACAATCATCAAAGCTTTTTGGTACTGACTAGGAAACAAAATGATGGCTTATTGGAATATACTAGGTATACAAGACACAGTGGTAAATGATTTTTGCATTCTAGTTTTTTGATAAACACATAGATTCCATCTTCATTGATAAGAATTCAGTATTTGACAAAAACTGTTGGTTAAACTGGAAAGCAGGAAAAAACTAGGCATAGACCAACTTCTCACATAATGAGATAAGGTTGAAAAGGATATATGATTTACACATAAAAACAAATTGGAAGAGTAAGGAATAGGTAAAATGGATAATCTGAATTACATTAAATTGAAAGGGTTTTACACAAACAAAACCAATGCAACCAAATTAGAAGGAAAGAAGAGGGGAAACAACTTTATAGCAATTTTTTTCTGTTAAAGGCCTCATTTTTCAAATATATAGTGAACTGAGTCAATTTTATAATCATACAAATCATTTCCCAATTGCTACATGGTCAAAGTCTATGAACAGGCTGTTTTCAGATGAAGAAATCAAAGCTATCCAGAGTCATATAAAGATGCTCTAGTAGGCAGAGCTAAAATGGAGTAGTAAAGGTAGAGACTGGCCCAAAGTCTCCCAACTGTAAAAAAATTCTAGAGTGGAAGAATTCACAAAAAAGTTGAAATGAAACAATTTTCCAGTTCAAGACAACTTGAAGGATCCATGGGAAAGTTGTATTGCACCAGGGTTAGAGAGGAGCAAAATGCAATATGGGCCATGGTTCAGGGAACTGGCTCCAGAAGTCCAGGAATGGGTAGTGGGGCAACTGGGTCAGTGGCAGCATTGGTGTTTTCTAGAACTATCAGTCCAGAGATTGCCAATGACAGCTTGGAGGGTCAGTAGAAATTTTGGTGCACTGTGGTACAATTCAGGCTTCATAATCAGCTTGTACCCGACCCCATTGCACCAGCAACAGTCCTTGGGAGTCACTGAATCAGTGTCAGATGCTTCCAGAGTTCTTGGTCCAAAGATAGTATGGATATCAGAAGATTTTAGGGGTCTCTTTGCTATCTGAGGCAATACACTGTTGATTTGACCATACACTGATGTAGATCCCAGTATTGGGACACAGTCACAGGACCCTCCTCACAGTTCTAGGGAAGAAAGGAATGCTTTAGGTCACCCACAGATCATAGTACATGTCAGGAGAGTATCAAAGTCCTCTCTTTATATCAAACAACCCTGAAAGAATTGAAAATTTTGAGATCTCAAGAAATAGTCCCAAAAAACCCCAAACCTTGGGACTGTGTGCCCTCCAACCTGGCAGTAGAACCCTGCCTTTACAAACAGTTAAAATCAAGCCAATGGTATAGAAAAGAAGAAAACAATCTGACTATAGACAGTTATTACGGTTATAAGAAACTTCAAAATAAACACTCAGAAAAAGATAAAAATCCGATGCCTCTAAGAAATACATGTGTTGATGTCAGGACATGGAATAGCCTAAAAAGTAGCTTGAAAATCAGTTAAGGGGGGTAGAGGAAAAATTAGGAAGATAAATGTGAGTGATATAGGAAAATCCTGAAAACAGAGTCAGTAGCTTAGTGACAAAGACACAAAAAATACTGAAGAAAATAACATTATAAAAATCAGCCTAAGTCAAATGGAAAAAGAGGTCCAAAAACTAATGAAGGGAAACATTCTTAAAAAGAATAACTGGCTAAATGGAAAAGGAGACACAAAAACTCACTGAAGAAGATAATTCCTTAAAATATAGAATAGAGACAAGGGAATTTGATTACTTTGTGAGAAGTCAAGAAACAATAAAACCAAACCAAAGAATGAAAACCTAGAAGAAAATGTGAAAAATCATATTGGGAAAAATAACTGTCCTGGAAAACAGATCCAGCTGAGATGATTTAAAATTATTGGACTACATGAAAGCCATGACCAAAAAAAAAAAACCTAGGCATAATATTTTGAAAATTTATCCAGGAAACTGCCCTGATATTCTAGAAGCAGAGGGTAAGAGGAAAAATTGAAAGAATTCACAAATCATCTCCTAAATGAGATCCCAAAATGAAAACTGCCAAGAATGTTATAGCAAAATCCCAAGTCAAGAAGAAAATACTGCAAGCTAGGAGCAACTAGGTGATTCAGTGGATAGAACACTGACCCTGCAGTCAGGAGAACCTGAGTTCAAATATGGCCTCAGACTTCAATTTAATAATTACCTAACTGTGTGACTTTGGGCAAGTCACTTAATCCCATTGCCTTGCAAAATTAAAAAAAAAGAAGGAAGAAAGAAAGGATTGCAGGCAATCAGAAAGAAACAATTCAAATATCATGAAATGACAATCAGGATAACATGATTTAGCAGCTTCCACCTTAAGGGATCATAGAAATGAGAATATGATATGCTTAAAGATAAAAGAGCTTGGATTACAACTATGAATCCACTACTCAACAAAACTGAAGATGTTCTTTCAGGGAAAAGATATACATTCAATGAAATAGGTGACTTTCAAACTTTCCTGATGAAACAACCATAGCTGAACCAAAAGTTCGTTCTTCAAGTACAATACTCAAGTGAAGCAATGAAAGGTTAATTGAAAAGGAAGATGATAATGGATTTAATGATTTAAAATTGCTTATCTTCCTCCATAACATGATGATATTGTTAACTCATATGAATGTTTTTATTTATTAGGACAGTTAAAAGGAATATATATAGACAAGATATATTTGGGAGTTGAATATGAAGGGATAACATTAAAAAGATGGAGTTAAGGGGTGAAAGAGGAATGTACTGGGAGAAAAGGAAAGATGAGTTAGAATGGGGAAAGCTATTTCACTTAGAAGAAACAAGAAAAAGCTTTTTCCATAGAGAGGGAGGGGAGAGCTGAGAAGGAGTGAACCTTAGTCTTATCAAAATTGACTCAGAGAGTGAATAGCATTCACACTCAAATAGGTATAGAAATTTTGTCCTTACCTAGAGGAAATTAGGAGGGGGTATACAATGGGAGAAGGAGGGTGTGGAGATGAAAAAAAGGGAGGGAAGATTGTGGGAGGGAGTAGTCAGATAGAAAATACTTTTGAAGAGGGAAAAGGTGAATGGAGAGAGAGAAAGAGAGAGAGAGAGAGAATAGAAAAATAGGGGTGGGGGAATAGGATGGAGGAAGATACTATTCGTAACAGTAAGTGGGGACAAGTTATTTAAACACATTTCTCTGATACAAATCTCATTTCTCAAACATAGAGAACTGACTCAAATATATAAAATATAAAAACCATTCCCCAAATGATAAATGATCAAAAGATATGAGATTATCAATAGTATCTATATTCATTTTTTAAAATTTCTAACACACTATTGATTAAAGAATTTCAAATTAAAACAATTTCAGAGTGCTACTTTATACCTATTGGATTGGCTAATAGGACAGTAAGATAAAATGACAATTTTGTTGGGGATGCAGGGAAAGAATCTGTCAGAAGAGTTATGAAATCATTCAATAATTGCAGAGAGCAAATTGAAACTATATCCAAAGTGTTATAAAGCCATGACTACCCTTTGATCTAATAATGCTACTATGAGGTTTATTTTCTATAAGAAAGGAAAAACAGAAAGAAAAAAGACCTATACGTATGAGGCTATTTATAGCAGCTCTTTTCTCAGGTCAAAGAAATTGAGGAAATAAATATCCATCAAGCGTGGAGTGACTGAACAAATTTTGTACATGATTGTGATTGAATACTAGTCTGCTATAAGAAATGATGTACTACATGCTCTCAGTAAAACTTGTAAAGACTTCTATAATCAGAGATAACAGGAAATTTACTAGATACAAAGTAACAGAAATACTATAGAATGATCAGCTTAAATGATTTACCTTTTCTCAGCAATACTGTGACCCAAGATAACGGGAGGTCTTATGAGAAAAAATACTTTCCATTCCCAAAGATGTGTCTGAATACAGATTGAAGCAAACTTTATTACTTTAATTTCTTGAGACTTCTTTTGTTGGGGGGGGGCAAGGGGGAAGGAATCTATGTTTGCTTTCACAACATGGTCATTTTGCATGACTACACTTTTAATCCATATGAAAAAACTTTCTTTCTTAATTAGGGGAAAGAGTATTTGAAATTCAATGTTTTAAACTTGAATTTCAAAATTGTTTTTACATCACCAGGAAAAAATGAAATAGTAAAACTTTCTCTAAGCCACCGTTGCAAATTAAAACAAAAAAACCACCATCTACTTATCAGATTGACTCATATGACAAAAAGGAAAATAATTAATGTTAACGTAAGATGTAGAAAAAATGGCACACTAATACCTTATTGGTGGAGTTGTAAACTGATCTAAACACTTGGATCAGAGCAATTTAGAACTATGTATAAAGGACAATCAAATTGTATATGTTCTTTGATCCATCCATGTTACTAGGTCTGTATCCCTAAGAGAGCATACAAAGGAGAAAAAGACATACATATTTATGTTTATAGTAACTCTATTTGAGATGGCAAAGAATTAAAAATTGAGGAAATTACCCTTCAATTGTGCAATGGTTGAAGAAGTTGGAGTTTATGACTGTAATTGAATAAATTCAGTAAGTAGATTTCAGAAAAACATGGAAAGACTCACATGAACTGACACTGAATGAAGTGAGCAGAACCAGGAGAAAACTTTACACTTTATTGTCAACATTATGATGATGAACAAAGATAGACTTTAGCTAAGTCTAAGACAATTCCAAAAGATTCCTAATGGAAAATGCTATTCACATCCAAAGAAAGAACTATGGAATCATGATTTTACTTTTTTTTATGGCTTTTCCCTTTTGTTCTGTTCCTTTTCTTTGCAACATGACAAATATAGAAATATATTTATATGCTTGCACATGTATAACCTATATTAGATTGCTTGCCATCTTGGGGAAACTCAAAATCTTATAAAAATGAATGTTGAGCTGTATGACCTGGGCAAGTACCTTAATCCTGATTGCCCCACCAAAAAAAATGTTGTAAACTAGCTATTGGAAAAATAAGACACTATGAAAATTTTTACATTTGTACACACATATATGTATGTCTCTGTGTGTGTGTGTGTGTGTGTGTGTGTGTGTGTGTGTGTGTATATATATATATATATATAGAGAGAGAGAGAGAGAGAGAGAGAGAAAGGGTGATTTAGTAAGTTTTTAAAATAATTTTATTGATGTTTTACTTATCCAAATACATGTTATGAAAAACTTTTAAATGTTCATCCATATGCCTATGTATATTTCTTAGTTACAAATTTTTCTTCCACCCTTTCTTCTTAACCCCCTCCCTGCAGTGGCAAAGTCAGGTTAATACTGTATTTACTTATTTGTGTTAAGCATGTTTACAGGTTAGCCATTTTTGGTATGAGGAATTAGGATTAAGGGAAAGAAATATGTTATGATATAAGTGAATGTAGTGTTCCTCAGATTCGGAAGGATTTTGTTTTGTTTTGTTTTGTTCTAGTTTTGTTCCTCTGGATGTAGATAACATTGTTTGCAGCTGGTCTAATGGGGTTGTCCTAGCTCTCTGAACTGCTGAAAGCAGTTGTATCCATCAGGATTGATCATCTCACACAGGTGTTGTTAATGTGCATTTTTTCCTCTTGGTTCTGCTCCCTCCACTCAGTATCAGATCCCTTAATTCCTTCCATGGTTCTCTAGAATCTATTTATGGTTTCTTATAGAACAATAATATTCCAAAGTATTCATGTACCATGACTTGTTAAACCATTCCTCACTTGATGGGCATCCCCTCAATTTCCACTTCTTTGTCACTACACACAAAAACCGAAACTGCTATGAATATTTTGGAACATGTGGGACTTTTCTCATTTTTAATGATTTCTTCTGGTTATAGGCCTAAAAGTGAATTGCTAGGTCAAAGGGTATGAATAATTATATTGCTTTTTGGTCATAATCCCATATTGCTATCCAGAATGGTTGGATCCATTCACAACTTCACCAGCAATGCTTTAATGTTCCATTGTTCCTAAACTCTCCAACACTGATCATTTCCCCTCATCCTCATCCTAGCCAGTTTGTCTAGGATGACGATGAGGGGAAATGATACCTCATAGTTGTTTTAATTTTTATTTCTGTAATCATAAATGATTTGGAGTATTTATTCATATGATTATATATAATTTTAATTTCTTCACTTGAAAATTGTCTATTTATAACCTTTGACTATTTATCAAATGGGGAATGACTTGCGATCTTATAAATTTGATGCACTTCTCTATATATATTTAAGAAATGAGGGGGCGGCTAGGTGGCACAGTGGATAAAGCACCGGCCTTGGAGTCAGGAGTACCTAGGTTCAAATCCGGTCTCAGACGCTTAATAATTACCTAGCTGTGTGGCCTTGGGCAAGCCACTTAACCCCGTTTGCCTTGCAAAAACCTAAAAAAAAAGAAATGGTATCTTTATCATAACTCCTAGTTGTGAAGATTGTTTCCCAGCTTTCTGATTTCCTTCTAATTTTGGCATTAATAAGTTTTTAATTTAATATAGTCAAAATCATTCATTTTGCACTTTATAATATGTTCTAATTCTTGTTTGGTCTATTTATTTTTGATGTCATTTATATTTAAATCATATGACCATTTTGACCATGTCTTAGCATGGGTGTGAGATACAGGTCTATGCGTGGTTTTTGCCATACTATGTTCCAGTTTTCCCAACAATTTTTGTCAATTAGTGAATAGAAGCTAATGTCTTTGGGTTTGTCAAACAGTGGCTTACTATAGTCATTTACTGCTGTTTATTTTGAAGCTATCCTAATCCAATGATCCATTATCTATTTCTTAAGCAGGACCAAGCAATTTTATGACTGCTGCTTTATAGAACAGTTTTCAATCTGGCAGACCTAGGCCACGTTCCTTTACATTTTGTTCAGTTACCTTTTAATTATTGACCTTTTGTTTCTCCAGGTTAATTTTGTAACTATTTTTTCTAGCTCAGTAAAATAATTATTTGATGGTTTGGTATGGCATGTAATAAGTAATTTAATTTGAGTAGAATTATCATTTTTTTAATATTAGCTTGACCTAAATATGAGTAATTGACATTTTTCCAGTCATTTAGATATGTCTTTATTTGGGTTAGAAGTGTTTTATAATTTCATTCATACAGCTTCTGAATTTGTCTTGGGAGGCAGATTCCCAATTTAATATTGTCTACAGCTACTTTAAATGGAATTCTCTATCTCTTGTTCTTGGACTTTGTTGTTCATTTATAGAAATGCTGATGATTTATAGGGGTTCATTTTCATATCCTGCTAATTTGCTGAATTTTTTAATTTTTCCAAGGAGTTTTTAAGATGATTTATTCAGGATCCTAAGTATGCCATCATATCATCTGCAAAGATTGAAAACTTTGCTTCCCCAGTGCCAATTCTGACTTCTTCAATTTCTTTTGCTAAAATGGGGTTAAATATGCTATTTTCTCTTTTGCTAATTAGGGCAAGTTGTATTTTTTGTAAATATACATCAATTTCATTCATGTTATCAAATTTATTGGCATATATTCGGGCAAGGCAACTCTGAATTTTCCCTTTAATTTCTTCCTCACTGGTGTTTAGTTCACCATTTTCCTTTTTAATACTGCTTTTTGATAGTTCTTTTTAAAATCAGATCAACCAAAGGTTTATCTATTTTGTTACTTTTTTTTCATAAAACCAACTCTTAGTTTTATTTATTAGAACAATGGTATTCTTGCTTTCAATTTTATTTATCTCTCCATTATCTTTCAGAATTTCTAATTTGGTATTTAATTGGGGATCATTAATTTGTTCTTTTTTCTAGTTATTTTTAGTTTCATATCCAATTCATCGATCTCTTTTTTTCTCTATTTTATTCACATAAATATGTAAAGACATAAAGTTTGCCCTCAAAACTGTCTTGGCAGTATCCTATAAATTTTAGTATGTCTCATCATTATCATTTTCTTGAATATTATTATTGATTATTTCTATTATTTTTGTTTAATCCACTCATTATTTAAAATTAAGTTATTTAGTTTCCAATTAGTTTCTAGTTTCTCTTTCAATGACTCCTTATTACATGTAATTTTTATTTCATCATAGTCTGAGAAGTATGCATTTATTATTTCTGTACTTGATTAAAAGGGTTTTTTTAATGCTCTAGCACATGATCAATTTTAGTATAGGTGCCATATACTGCAGAGAAAAAGTTATATTCTTTTCTATGCCCATTAAGTTTTCTCCAGAGGTCTATCACATTAAAGTTTTCTAAGATTTCATTCACCTTTTTAACTTCCTTGTTTATTTTGTGGTTAAATTTATGTAGCTCTGAGAAAGGAAGTCTTGAAGTTGATGTCTTAAAGTTCTGCTGTCTCCTTGTAATCACTCACATTTTCCTTGAGGAATTTTGATGCTATATCATGTTTAATAATGACATAACTTCACTACTATGGTGCCTTTAAAGAAGATGTAGTTTCCTTCCTTACTCCTTTTTAACAAGATATATTTTTGCTTTTGCTTTATCTGAGATCAGGATAGCTACCCCAGATTTTTTTTTACTTCAGTTAAAGCATAATATATTTTGTTACATATTTTTAGCTTTGCCCTGTGTGTATCTCTCTGTTAAAAATGTTTTTCTTGTAAACAATATATTGTAGGATTCTGGTTTTTTAATCCATTCTATTATCTGCTTCCATTTTCTGAGATAGTTCATCCCATTCACATTTAGAGTTAAGATTACTAATTTCTGTATTTCCCTCCATATTATCTTTCTACTTAGAATTTTTCTTTCTTTCATCTTATTCCTCCTCACAACAAAAACAAAGTTTTATTCCCTTTCCCCTCTAACTTTTCCCTTAAAATTTAACTTTCAGTTTATTTTTCATTTATACCTTCACCTTCCATTTTATCAGTCCCTTCTTCCCTTATCTTTCCCTTCCCCTGACCCCTCCTTCCCTGTAGAATAGGATAGATTTTTAAACCCAAGTGAAAATGTGACTTATTGCCTCTCTGGACCAAATCTATTAAGTAGAATTACCCAGTGTTCACACCCTCCCTCCTTCTCCCTAAAATTATAAATCTTAGTGGCTCTTTACTTGCTGTTATTTATCACTCAGGTACTATTAATCAGGCATCTTGATTGTTTGAAAGCAGCATTGGCTCAGTCACTAAGTACCCTCCTCTCTTCTGTCTCATTAGAAATATACTTTTCGAGAATCTTGAAACATCAAATTATAATCATTTTTCCATTCCCCTTTTCAACTACCCTCCAAAAACACATAGTCCTCAAGAGCCAAAGAATCATCTAAAGTCTAATCATTTCTAACCCTAACCCTAACCCTAACCCTAACCCTAACCCTAACCCCCCCAGCCCATTTTTTTCTCACATTTTAACTAACACCCCCCCAGGGTACTTAATTCCCCATTAAGTGAAATAATGACTAATTTAAATCCTGATTTAATTAACTAGAAGAATCTTAAATGGCTCTAAGTACTGGGAGGCTCTGAAGGTCTCACCTGAGAACTTTACAAATCATTCTAAGCTATGGAAGACATTGACTCTGGACCTCCTAGTTCATGATGCCCTCAGAGAAAGTGCTAAACTTTGTCAACACAGAAGAATTAAAGAGGGTGAAAGGTTATTAATACAGAAGTTTAGAGTTAATACCTCTGTTTTTCATCAGAGGTTTTTGTCTCAAACATAGGGATGTTAGATTGCACCTCTTAAATGGAGAGCTAAGACCCAACTCTACCCATATCCTCTAATTCCAATCTCTTTAATTAAATTTGACTAATTATTCTAAGAGACATAAAATTCCCAAGAGTTAGAAGTGTTATCTCTTCCTCTTTAGGGTTGTATACAATTTGATTGTCTTGACTAACATTTGTTTTCTTTTGTTGTATGTTTTCCTTCCCCTTTTCATTTACCTTTTTATCATACTCTAGAGTGGTGTATTTTGTGATTGAATTCTCTGTTCAGTTCTGGTTTTTGTGTCAAGAAATTCTGGAAGTTGTCTATTTTGTTGAAAATCCATCTTTTCCCCTGACAGTATATGCTGAATTTTTTTGGATAGAAATTTTTTGGTTGTATCCCAAGTCCTTTCTCTTCTGCTATATGGTATTCCAGGACCTCTGCTACTTCAAGTTTGAGGCTGATAGGATCTCTGTATATTTGATTATGTTTCCTTTGTATTCAAATTGTTTCCTTTTTGTTGCTTGCAGTATTTTCTCCTTTATTTCAGAATTCTGGAATTTGGCTATAACAGCCCTTGGAGTTTTTATACTGAGATCTCTTTCTGGAAGGGTTCTGTCTAATCTTTCAATGGTTATACAGTCTTCTAGTTCTAGCGGATTTGAACAGTTTTCCCTAATAATTTCCTGCATGTTGTTTTCCAGGTTCTTTTTTTGATCTAGTTTTCCTAGTAGTCTGATGATTCATAGATTATCTCTTCTGGATCTATTTTCCAGATCATTCATTTTTCCTAAAAGGTATTTTACGTTTTCTTCAATTTTTTTCAATTAAACAATGGAATTTTTTAGTCTTGTTTATTCATGGTTTCTTTTTGTCCAATTCTAATTTTTAGGGTTTTATTTTCTTCAATTATTTTTTGTGTTTCCTTCTTAAAGGCACTGAATTTTCTGATCAATTTTTCATTATTTTCCTGTATGATTCATTTCTTTTTTCCATTTTTCTTCTCTCTCTCTCTCTCTCTCTCTCTCTCTCTCTCTCTCTTCTTTTTTTGAGTCCAATTTATGGACTGTTTTGAGACTTCCTCTGTCAGTGATTTTTCACTGATTTCTCCTTCTGATATGGCTTTATTGTCATCTTTACCTACAAAGTAATTTTTTATAGTGAGCACTCTTGGAGGGTTTTTTTTTTCTCATCTTTGTTGTTTTAGATCTGCTGCTGGGATTTAAGGAGTATAGATAGAAACTTTTTTTCTTTTTTTGCTGAGCCCTGATCTCTGGATTGTAATTGGCCATGATGTTGTCTATGCAGTCCAGGCCTTGCCTTTGCATAGTTTTAATTCCTCCTTTGTTTCCAGGTTCTGACTTAGCAGTGGTTTGTTTCCAACCCAGGATCTTTTGCACTATTGTTCCCAGGGTTCAGACTTTGTTTGGGGTTGGGATCTTCTCTGCTGGCTTTCTACCTAGCTGCTGGGACCTCTGCTGTTGTTAAGCTGCTGGGAACTGAACTGCAGAGTGGCTAAAAGCCTTCCACCTTCTCTCCCCCTCTCCTGCCTGATGAGCTTTACTCCCCTTTTCCCCCCAAAGAGACAGATCTTCACTGAAGATCCTCCACAATGTCTACCATTAAAAACTTCTTTGGAACTTCTCTTTTTCTTGGTGGGATCTATAGCTTGAATGTTAATTCAGAAGCTTCATTTATCTCTGGTAGGGAAAAGCTTCAGGAGCATGTTAGCTTCAAGTCACCATCTTGGCTCTGCCCCAGAAGTCTATTTAGCAAATTATTACTGTAAATAGGATTGATGGGAAATATTTAAACTATTTAAAGAAAAACTTTTTAAGCTATCTCTTGATATAGTAAGTAACAATTTTAAGATCTTTTTATATGCAAATAATAATTATATTGTATTAATATAATATAATAAAATTAATATTGATATGAATAATTCTTATGTCTACAAAAACAATTCCCTAAAGGAACTCTAGGAAGCAATCAATATTTTTTAGTTTATCCTAATTTATCTATGAATATAGAAATAAGTGAAATAATAGTACTCTGCATTAAAAATATTCCATAATACTGACCTTTCATCATTTTCAAAGATCTTTACCAGCATATTTTCAATTCCAACTAGTTTAAAAATGGTGTGCCTTTACAAGATTTAGAATCTTATTCTATTCTAAATAATTAATGGAGAGAATGAAAAATCAAGAATAAATGGATTAGATGAATGTGAAACTGGAAGTTTGATTGTGCCCAGGATGGCATAATGATCTGCAAGGATGTGAGCAACACAATTTCAAATGTTTCATGTCCAGTAGAAATGTAGTTTGGTGGGGAAAGCACTGGATTTAGAGCTGGAGGCCTGATTACAAATTCTGTAAACTTACAGAGAGTCAGTTTCTTTATATATTAAAAAAACCTGAGATCTCTTCTAGCACTAAAATTATGATCATATGATTCTCTGATTTATGTAGGTATGTAATTGTTTTACAAAAAAATACTGAAAGATTGTTGGCTACTACTTTTGAGAAAAATTCATAACATTCCATCACAATAGAGATTGAAACTTTTTGCACAGACTTTGGTCTCTGGATGATTTTCTCTCCTGGTGTTTAAAGGAACATTCTTTGTTTGGGCTATTACTCTGATTAATGAGGCAAAAATTCAGGAAGAGAATTATGAGGTTTTTTTTCAAGTGTCAAAGTAGAACCACATTGACAGGTTGATCACTAATGATATAATAGCAGGTAATCCATAAACTGCAGACTGGAAGAACACCCCCACTCCCCAAATCCCTCCAACAAAGAGCCTATCTCAGCAGCGATTTACAAGCAGTAATAGAAATAGGTCACAGAGTCAGCAAAACTTTCAATAATGTGATGTGTTAACGTATTAGAAATTCTAGGAAACAATTTCTGAAAGCACCTAATATGCAGATGAGGAAAAAGAAATCATAACACACAGTACATTGGGTTATTGATGCATGTGGTGATAAAAATTTAATGAAATAGATTTTGATGTCTTCAAAAAAGGAAAGAGGTAGGTAGAGAAGAAGAGATATAAGGGGAAAAAAATGAAAAGACCTATGTGTACTCCAAATGGCAAGAGAATACCTGTCTTAATGAAGTGCCAGGTAAAGGAATGAGTTGATTATCTAATCCTTCTATTTCTATTGCTTTTATCTCTCAGTCAGCAAGTATGGACCCTTAAAAATATATTTGCTTAGAAATTGGCTTATATGAATAACAAGATTTGAAATGAACAAGGGAAGGGAAGGGAGGAAAGTATTCAAATACATTTTCTAAAACCCATGTATTTGAGGATGGCAGCTCTGAAATAAGAACAGCAGTAGGTCATTAATCCACAGGTCAAGATGATGATAATACCAATACTCATAGGTTCGAACATTTCCCAGATCTATTGGTTTCCCCTGATAAAAATGGAAATGAAGTTAGTCTGGCAAGTTATCCTTAATGAAGGCATGTTAATTCTTACTGATCAAAATCTTCCCGTCAAACTCTAAAATTATTCCTTTAATAATATATTTTAGAATTTTAACAGAAATTTAAAATTAAACCTCACTTATTATAGGAGAATATAATATGTGAAAGCATTTACCTTCCTTTTTTATAAAATGATAAAATTTGTTCTTTACCCATATTGAGTCACTTCTGCCATACCTGGTAGCAATTCAATAATAATGTCTGATATTTCTTTCAATACCCTGGGCTTTAATTTGTCCATCCAGGACAAATTTATTTAGGGCAGCTAATTGTTCTTTGACAACTAATCACATATGTTCAACTACAATTCCCTACTCAATATATATGTCATATAAATTCTAGTCCAAAATATTTTTCACTGGGTAGGGAGAACAGAAGCAAAAGAGAAAACAAACATTTATGCTTTTTAGCTATTACCCATCCTTTTCACATCTGTATCAAACAGTCCTCCTAATCTGTCCTTATTTTATCTTCAGTGTTCTCAAAAATGATCTTTATAATATTATTTTTAGAATTTATGATTTAGGGGCGGCTAGGTGGCACAGTGGATAAAGCATTGGCCCTGGAGTCAGGAATACCTGAGTTCAAATCCAGTTTCAGACACTTAATAATTACCCAGCTGTGTGGCCTTGGGCAAACCACTTAAACACATTTGCCTTGTAAAAACATAATAAAGAAATAAATAAACAAACAAACAAATAAATAAATAAATGATTTATGATTTACTGCAGATCACTTTGACTTTTGTCCTTTCTGAGAGTGTTCTTACAAATTTTGTCAAACTTTTGTGTTTCTCTTTAGTCTTTACTTCCACTTATAGGATATGTCATTGAAAATTCTGAGTTCATGAATGAAATGTAAAATTTATCTATTCCAGTCTCTTTAGAATCTTTTACTACTTTGAGAAGTTTTAGTTGAATTATTTGAATCCAGTTTTGAAGTTTCTCACATTCAATTAACCACTGACCCCTTGAATTTCAGGCGGAGATCTTACATGTTACCTCCAAATCCTTTGAAATTCACTCTTCTAAAAATCTTGGATCATATTAAAATATGTCCATAATTTCTCTATCATAAATTCTCTGCATTTATTTACTCTCACTTTTCTGATCATTTCCAATTTTCCTATGCTTACCTCCTTCTTAATAATATTCAGGGCAAGAAAAGATATCTAGTTTTGCTTCCAATGAAAATGAGTGTATATGTGTGTGTGTGTGTACAATATGTAAAGTTTTATGAACTACTTTATTATTATAAGCCAGGAGATGTCTATCACACGTTAAAATAATTAAAGGACCCCCCTCCCCCATAAAAGTGATATTCTACTAGGCTGCTTTCTTTCCCATATCAAAGACACTCCATCCAAATCCTCGAACTAGACTAGATGTCTGTTCTGTACTATTATTATAATTTTACCTGTGTTTCTCTCTTTCTTTCATAAATATTTACAATATGATGCTCTTTTCAACCCCTCAAATGCTTAAATTTCAAAATAGACATAATTTCTTGAAACATTATATTCCCCTCAATTCTTCGTCAGCTTGATCTTTTCTTCTTTAATGCAGTGGACTCTTTTTGCATTTATACTCATGAATATCATCCTAGTAAGTTGCAATGGTGATATACCCAAACTTCCCAATGTAAAAATATTTCATTGACTTTATTTTTCTTAGTACTTATATTAGAGTTTTGTGAAATGGTTAGTAGTCTAAGGTGGGTATATAGGATCCTTAGAGAGATTAGTTTGAAAAGATGAAGTTTGCTTTTAGACACTTTTAGATTTTTTTTTTAATCTGGTGAAACATTCTGGTAGAAATCATCATCAGATAATTGGAAATGTTGTACTAAGAGACAGGATGGATGTGTAGATTCATCAGTCATCTAGAGAGATGATAGCAGATGACCTGGGAGAAGATGATGCCAACAAGGGAAATTATGTTCTTACTAAACATATATAGATTACAAGAATCTTGAGAAATGTCCCCATAAAGAAAATATGAAGGAAGACAAGAAAGAAATCTTAAGTTCCTGCTAGGCATCAGACACTGTAGCAAGCATTTGAAAATTATGATCTCATCTCATTTAAATATCATAACAAGCCTAGATGTGTGGAAATGTCCTTTTTTGTTATAATACTTATTATATATTTGTATTTCATATTTGAGGAAATGAAAGAAGAGACTAATAGTCTTACTCAGGGTTTCATTATAATAAGCATTAATACCACTAGCATGTGATCAAGGTATGATTATGGTATGAACATAGAAAATATATAATCATAGTAATTTTATTATAATTATATTCATATGCTATTCATAAAATATACTATTATATATAAAGCTGGATTAAAACTTATTTATTTCTAAATAATTGCATCTGCTTCTGCCTCTGAAAACATTATGAAGGCAAATGGGAATAAGCAAAGGTAGAAAAATATGTATGTATACAAATATATGCATAAATATTCATGAATATATATAAATGCATTGTATATTATTAATAAACATGCATAAGTGCATACACTCATGAATAAGCATCTATGTGTAAATATAAGTATATTAAGACACATTGACTTGTAATACACAGATATGGTCAGAGTTTTTTTGTTTAGTTGGTTTTTGGGGGGGTTAAAGGTTTTTTTAAGGTTTTTTTGCAAGGCAATGGGGTTAAATGACTTGCTCAAGGTCACACAGCTAGGTAATTATTAAATGTCTGAGGCTGTATTTGAACTCAGGTCCTCCTGATTGCAGGGCCAATGCTCTATTCACTGAGCTATCTAGTTGCCCCAATAGCCAGAGTTGTTATGAAATATCTTTAATATTATAAGAGACAGAATCTCTAGTGGTGGTGGGCCAGACTTTCACTGATTCATGTAAAATATTTAAAGAGAAAAAAACTGAAGAACACAAATCTGATTTCTGATATTCTGCACTGCTTAGATTAATTGCACTGAAATTTCTTGGGTTTTTTAAACACACTAGGAATTCTTTTATTGGGTCAGTAAGATTTCTTAATGTTTCATATCACAGTTATCATAGGAACACAGCTTTGGAAATGGAAGGGGTCTTGGTGCTATTCAGTCATTTCAGTCATGTACAACTCTTCATGACCCAATCTGGGGTTTCTTGTCAAAGATACTGGAGTAATTTGCCTTTTCCTTCTCCAGTTCATTTTACAGATGAGGAAACTGAGGCAAGCAGGGTGAAGTGATTTGCACAAAGTCACAGAGCCATTAAATGTCTGAAATCAAATTTGAACACAGGAAGATGATTCTTCCTGACTGCAGACCCAGTGTTCTATCTACTGTACCAGCTAATTGCCATGAAAAAAAAAATTAGAGGACATTGAATCCAACCTCATTGTGTTACAGACTGAGACTGAGACTAAAAGTATGTGATATGTCCAGGTTCACATAGCTGGTAGGTGACTAAGGTAGAATTAAAACTCAGATCTTCCTGATTTCAATTCTAATGTTCTACCCAAAGGAAAAAATGTACTGATATAATTGCCTCATTGACACATTGGAAATAATTTAAGTTGATCAAAGGTATTAATCCTGTAATAGTATTTGGAAATGGGGCTTTTCTTAAAACTATTTTTTTCAGTTAATGTCCATGTAAAACTTTAAACAAATGCTGTTGAAAAATACTAAATGGACTTAGTACATGGTAAATAAATTTTTCAATAACCCTACTGAAAGAATAATGCATCAAATAATGGAAATGGAAATCTTTAAAAATAACTTTTTTCAGACTATTTCTCCTAGTTTCACTCGGGCTTGAAGGACAGTGGCCACTGTCTGACTCAGACTCCCCAGTATGAAGAATTAAAGGAGTATATACAATGGGGATTTCTAGCTGGAAGTCTTAAGTCTTATATTTCCCTACCAGAAATCAATGCTGAAAAGTCTTATTTTCCTGAAAATTTATCACTGTTCTAGCTTCCTTAGCATTCTTATTAATTCACCTAATTATATTATGTGTACATTTCCCTACTGATATCAAAGAATAAAATAAAAAACCCTTTCCCAATAAGGTTGTCATATATAGGCAAATTTATTTTAAAGAGGGCCTAAGAAATCCCAATATATTGTAAACACTCAGTGAGTTCACTTTCTTTGAAAATAATTATTTAATCAATTTATTATGGACTTGGAAGGATCAAATATTTTCTAACCACAAAGTACAAATGTTTGAAAAAATATGCTCATCAAGAATTGAGGGAAAATTTGTGAGACTTTCAGAAAAGAAGGTATCATCTCTGTACTTTAAAAATTTTAATCATCTTTTTTTCATTTTTTTTCTTTTAAAATTTTGAGTTCAGGGTGGCTAGGTGGCGTGGTGGATAAAGCACCGGCCTTGGAGTCAGGAGTATCTGGGTTCAAATCTGGTCTCAGACACTTAATAATGACCTAGCTGTGTGGCCTTGGGCAAGCCACTTAACCCCGTTTGCCTTGCAAAACCAAATAGATAGATAGATAGATAGATAGATAGATAGATAGATAGATAGACAAATAAAATAAAATAAAATAAAATTTTGAGTTCCCAATTCTCTTACCCTGAGAAAACAAGTATATGTCAATTAGACAAGTGAAATCATTCTCGCTGGAGATAGAATTTTTTTTTTATTGTTAGTCCTTTGGCTCTGTCTTAAATTATTGTATTGGTCAAAGTAATCAAGTGTTTAACAGTTGATCATCATTACAACATTGCTGTTACTGTCTGCAGTGATTTCCCTGTACTTTCACTTCATTTTACATCAGTTCATATTGGTCTGACCATGTTGAATTTTTTTCTAAAATTACCTTACTTGCCATTTATTTAAAAAAATACTATAATAATCATATGCCATAAATTGTTCGGTCATTTCTGAATTGATGAACATTCCCTCAATTACAATTCTTTGTCACCGCAAAAAAAAAATGTACTTGTGGGTCCTTTTCTTTGACCTCTTTAGAAAAGAGATTGAGTAGTGGCATTGGCAAGTCAACGGCAAATCATAATTATATAAGTCTTTGGGCATAGTTCCAAATTATTATCCAGAATAGTTGGAGCAATTCACTATTCCACCAGTAATTCATTAGTGTATCTCTTTTCTCTCATCCCCTGCAGCCTTAAATCACTCCTGCTAGGTATGAGGTGGTACCTCAGAATTGTTTTCATCTTGATTTCTTTAATTAATAGTGATTTAGGGTATATTTAGAGCACTGACTATAGATAACTTGAATGTCTTCTTTGAAAACTGCCTAGTTACATTGCTAGAGGAGCTGTGAACTGATCCAACCATTCTGAAGAGTAATTTGGAATGATATCAAATGCAATAAAATAGCATACCTTTGATCCAGCAATAGCATTACTAGGCCTATATCACAAAGAAAACAGCTTGTTCATATCCCTTGATCATTGATTAAATAATGGCTCTATCTTTTTGGTTAAATTGTTTCAGCTCTCAATATATTTGAGAAGTGTTGTCTTTTTATCAGAGAAATTTGCTGTAAATTTTTTTGCTACTACTTCATTTTCTATGGTACCTTTTTACAAAATGTAATTTCACTGGTTACCTCTTTTAATTAGGTCTAGTTTTGCTTTTGCTTTGTCTGAGATCATAATTACCCCCCCCCCCCGAAAAAACAGGTATCATTTTAAGACATCCACTTCACAGTTCAAAAAGAAAATTACAAGAATTTTTCAACAGAGCTTTGGTTCTCTGGCTATTGATTTTCAAGATGAAAAAATTTCCAAGGAAACAGGTCCCTAGTAGATAAAATTATTAGCTTTGACTTTTGTCTTCCATATCTCCTTTTGTTAAAAGCCTTACCTCAGCTCCCTCAGAGACATATCACGTTTTTACATTCTCTTTAGGAAGTAGAATTAAGTGAGATACTTAGCCTAGTTTAGAAACATAATAACAATAAGCACTGGATGGAAGTTTCTCAGATAGAAATTATATTCTCGAATAAAAAAAATAGGATATGAATCTTAATTGAATTAGGAATATAAATTCTTTAAGCTACACTGAAGAACAGGCAAAAGAGTAATGGCCAATAAAAAATTTGTTTCCTGCATAAACTGGGAGAGGAAATCAGCAGTAACAAAACAACAACAAAACAGTGAAATGCCATAGAATGTTAATATGCTTATATCACAAAATTATCTGATGAGGACAATTAACTGGAGCAAGCCCTATGGTTATGTCTCAATGTAAGTGAAAAGTATAAAAGCCATAATAAAAGCATAACTAGAAAAGCTAAATATATTTTTATGTTGTAGCAAACAATGAAACAAGAAGATATCCTTAGATTCAGGGAATGGCTAAGCAAATAATGGTAGATGAATGTGATGGAATATTCATTTGCTATGAGAAATGGTCCAAATAATAAATGTAGAGAAGCAGAGAGAAAGAGACATATGAATTGATAAAAAGTAATCTATGAACCAAGAGAACAATGTACACATTAGCAACAACATTTTGAGATGAACAACTTCCCTCAGCAGTTCAGAGAGCTAGGAGAACTTCATTAGATCGGCTATGGACAATGTTACCCCCATGAAGAGAAAGAAAAACAAAACAAAAAAAAAATCAACCTTCAGAATATAAGAATTATCTCTTTGTATCTCCTTGTGCAGGGTCTCTGTATCATTCTAATTTTAGTATATGTTGCTGAAGCGAGCACCTCTTATGTATCTCTTTGATTTAATCTTAATTCCTCATTCTGAAAATGACTAAACTACAAACATGTTTATTAAAAAATATGTATGTACAATGCTAACCTGACTATTCACTACTAAAGTCATTGGAAGGGAGGGGGGAAGGAAATTTTGTAATTTGAAAATATACACATACATGTGGATGAAAAAATAAATTATAATAAAAAGATAATGTAAGCCAAGCCAAAAATCTATAAATGTAAAGACCAAAACAATGGAAAAGGAAAGAAAAAGAATGAAAATAATTATCACAGTATGACAAAAAACAAACATAACACCAAAGATGAGATATGAGAACCAAGAAACCAGTTTCCTGTACTCCAGATTTTCTGCAGGGATGAGCAGACCATGGGAGTTTGACATAACAAACATTTTCAGAGTTTTTTCAATGTATTGATTTGTCTTGCTGGTTTTCTATCTTTTTTAAAATTCTTTGTAAAATTGAACGGTTTTCTGGGAAGACAGTAAAATTTGTAAAAGAAAATTTATTTTAAAACCTAGTATTATTTGATGACATCCTTCTTCCACGTCACACATAGCAAAATATCTCATTTAAAATTTTAAGTTCATTTTAAGTATTTATTTTCAGAAATCTTAATAGACATAAGTGCCTGAATATGGGAAAGGGGCAAATGTAATTTTCTTCTTTTAAAGAAGATGAAAGTGATTTACAGTTTTATTAAAGCATGACATAGAAAGATAAAGGTAGTTAGTGCTTCTATTAACTTGACTTTGATTAGACTACTAGATTTTCAAATGGATTACTTAATTTAGGAGTATCTAGAGAAGTACTTTATTTTTTTCCTTATTTTTGTAACATCTATATTTCTTAGAATATCTTTCTCATCTGTTCTACCCAGGAAGCCATCCCCAATCATAAATTTTTAAAAAGGGAAGCATTTTTAAAAAGTTCAGCAAGATTAATATATTCATCTCTATAACCTCCCCTATATCTCTGCAAAACGAGAGATTACATTACAGAATGAACTGGAAGGAGTCTCTAACATCACTTGTATTTATATGATTCTTTCTTTGAAACATAGCAGAACACACACCTAGTCCAAGAAAGTATAATTCGTTTTCTCTCTTTTTGGGGGGAGGGTGATAAATTTACTGAGTCATTAATAAGAGAACATGTATGACAAATCAAATGATTAAATAAGATATAACATCACACACACACACACACACACACTAACACACATATAAATACATTTTCTTGGCTCTTTTTTCCATCTTCTGATCATGTCCTACAGATTCTCCTTTGGTCTCTACTTTCCTTTTTTTGCAAAATTTCTGTGCTGATTCCTTTCTCTGCAATTGCCCTATCAAGAACCAGTCAATCACTGTGGATTGCAATAGGTCAAACTTGTATATTTGGGTATTTTTTTGATAATGTCTCATGGTGTGGATTCTAATATTCCAAGTAGTGTAATTTTTAAGTCCTCTATCCCTACATAGTGAAATTTGGTGTTGGTTCTATTACCTATCTCTGTTCTGAGAAACTAATGTTTAGAATCTTTCTCTACATCTCAAAGATTAAGAAGTACATTGACCCATTACATCTCTGTTCAGAGCATTAATTGACTTCAGGATTGATTACAGATAGTCATAGTGCCTTTTTTCTTATAACCCCTCTTTGAGTTATGGGTCAGGAGTTTCACAGTTACGTCCCATTTATCAGAGTTCACATTGGCTTTCATGTGACCCTAGACTCACTTTTACTGGTTTCTGAATTTCTTTTTGTAAGCCCCAGATTGTATGAAAAATCTTATTTTTATTTCTTCATAGTTTTCTTTATCAGAGAAATATTTAAGGTTCTTTTCTATTATTGGTCTATTTGGGGTTCTTGTGGGATCTATGTTCTTCTGTGTCACTATAATAATTAAAAACTTAGTATGATTTCTTGAGGTCCCTTTTGGAATCCTCAGCAAGTTGGTTAAGATGTAGATAAAAGAATCAAATAAAACAAAACAAAACGATTAGGTGTTTCAGACAACCTAACTACTGAATGAGGCTACCTGTAAATTATAAAATTAATTGTCAACAGAATTCACATTTAGCCTGTATCTTTACTGTCAAAACTAGACTTTGAAAACTTAGATTAAATTTATCACTGAACTGATTAACTCTTTTGAGGGGTACAGTCTTAAGTTCTGACTTTAATAAAAGGTCAGAGAAAATTCTTTTCAAGTCCTAGACTGAAAACAAAATCTTCCTCAACTTCTGTGTAAGATCACCTATAACCTTGTAGTTTTTTTTTTTTTTATTATTTTTGATCAGGAACATTGGGGTATGGGCACAAAGGAGTTTCCAGGGAGGAAACTTTCTTTGCCAAAATATATCTTCCCCCTTTCTACAACTTATATTGTTTCAAGTATTGCCTGAGGTTCTAAGAAATAATATGATTTACCCAGGCTCATAAAAGCATGAGATAGCAGAGATAGGATAGTCTCCAGGCAGCTGGCCATGTTATATCTCATAGTCAACCTTGTCAAAACAATTTGCGATATGAAGAATTTGAAAAATATTTGTCAGATGCAAGTATTAATATATTTATCAGGCTTTTCTTTTCTTTGTAGCTTCAGAGAAATATTTATACATTGTAGAATAAAATGATGAAACAAAAGAAAATTGTTTTGGTGGCACATAGAGTTGGACAATATTTTTTGATATATCTTTTTATTTCTCCTGGCCAAATTAAAAAGAAAAATATTAAATTCCATGCAGATCAAGTCAGTGTTTATTGTGTTAACAGGAATGGTTTATGTGCTAAGGCTACAAAGACAAAAATGAAAAGTGACCCTGCCCTCAAGGAGTCATGTTCTTCTGGATGGTAAGGTAAAGACAGGAGTCAAAATCTATTTCCTATTATAGTTCTCAGCACTTCTATTAAATAACATAAATTCAATAAATAGTCATTGAATAATTAAGTGAATTAATGACTAAAGCCTGTCCATTTGTAGGGAGAGGTGTAAGTGTTAGTGTTTTTTGCCCTGACATGACAAACATACATATTCTATCTGAAATGATTTGTTTTGAAATGACTTTATCTTGAGAAGTTTCCAAAACTTGGAGTGGTGAACACTGGATTAGTATTTTGTTTGTCTCTCCTCAGATCAGAAGTACTACTAGGTATGCTGTCATTTCAGTTTGAATTAAATTACTTGAATAGTTCTGCAAATGGACAGGTGTTTACATATGGGTCATAATATATCAGCCAATGTAATTTGAACAGATTGCATAAATGGATAATGATTTGGGTTCAGAGTGAACAGGAAAGGGAAGACCAGGTTAAGGTCTTCCTCTGGGAAACTGCAGAGTGCTTTTAATTACTCTGACTTTATCCCTGAAACAAAGACCCATCTTTCTCTTCAATATTTTATTTATTTGTTTTTCTGATTATATGCAGTGGCAGTTATTTTCAATCAATTTTTGCAAGATTTTGAGTTTTACAATTTTTCTCCCTGTCTCCCTTTCCTCCCTCAGCCCCCTGAGAGAAAATAAACTCATATAGACTCTAGGTACAAAACCATGTCAAACATAGATCCATATTGATCATGTTGTGAAATGAATCAGATCCAAACAGAAGAAAGAAAACATTAGAGAGAAAAAATTATTTACTATATAATACAAAATTTAAAAATTGAAGATAATAAGCTTTTAAAACTCATCTTTTTAAATAACTATAATATCCCATTGGTGCTGTTTGACAGGATAAGTCAAGGGAAAGCAGAAAGATTAAAGTTAGTTGTCACCTAAAGGACACTGAAGGGAGATATGGTAAGTGAATCAAACTGCCTCCAATAGATTGTTAACAAACAATAGCACTGGGAAAGTGGCATAAATGACATCCTCAGAGAGATGTATAATCAGGGAAAAAGATAGGTCTGTATGCTTGATATCTCAAAATGGTTTTTCTTAAATTGTGTCTTCATTATTTTTTATCAGTTGTTCAAAGTGTAAATCATTCAACTAAGAAATTCTTTTTTATGATCAAATAAAAGTTTCTATTCTATTCAATCTTGCTAGAACAAACAATGGCTAACTGATAAACTGACCATAAGTTACACTGGAATCTACTTAATCAAAAAAAGCCAGAACCAGACTCTTGGTTGAACACCTTTCCAAGGATTTATAGGAGGAAAGGATAAAATCATATAGAACTTTTAGAGGTAAGATAGATGATTAGAGAAAATTCCAACTCAGATGAGATCCCAAATCCAACAAAAGAAGGAAACAGGAAGGGAATAAATATGATGTGCAAGACACCATTTTGAGTTACTTAAAAATATTATCTCATTTGATCCTCAAAATAACCCTGGGAGTATAAATGTTATTACTATTCTCATGTTTCTGATGAGAAACAGGCAAACAGAAGTTGTGTCCTGTCAGGTCTCACACAACTATTAAGTGTCTGAAATCATATTTGAACTCAGGTCTTCCTGATGCCAGAACTCTATACACTGTACTACCTAACTGCAGGGGATGGAAGTAATTAAAAATAATATATATATATATATATATATATATATATATATACACATATATATATAATATATATATATATATATATATGTATGTATAATCTTCCTAAAGAAATATTACTTTTCCACTTTCCTAAGTGAAATCAGTTTCTCAACTGGAGTAACTTATGTCATGAATAACTTTAGAAAATTCTCTTCTGATGCCCTTATGAATTTTCATTAGCTTTAGTGCAGCTAGATGGTGAAAAGAGTAGATTATCATCCCTGAAGTCAGGAGGAACTGAGTTCAAGTCTGACCTCTGACATTTGAAACTTATACTTAGTTGTGTGACCTTAGACAAGTCACTTAACCCTGACTGCCTTGCATTCAGGGCTATCTCAAGTCATTCTGATGCATAACTGGCCACTGGACCTTTATGACTCTAGAGGAAAAAGTGAGGCTGGGGACGTAGCACAGTACCCTCAACTTAAATCCAATTCAAGCTCTTGTCATGGAATCATCTCCCTGATTTCATCTGCTTTGAGAACAAAGGAAAAACATTATCATTATCATCACTACATTATCATCATCATCATCACCATCAGCTGTATTTAGAAAGTGCTAAAAACACAAATGTTATAAACTAATAAAATGGTGGGTTGTAGTGGTAGTGTGTATGTGTTTGCCTGTGCATATCTCCCATGGTATAAAGTTCAGACCAATCTTCCAAAATTATAATGTAGTGTCTAGCTCATAATGAATGCTTAGTAACTGCTTATTGCTGTTAGTCTCTGAAAAGATTTATAATTCTGGGAAATATTGTTTAGCATCATTAAATTTGACAGTTTTAAAATATTTGAACATATTTCACCAAAGTTATTTATGCCAGTGTTATTTCTCGAAATTATTGGCCTTGTAGCACTCAGACAATGACTTAACCACAAGTCCCTGTGCATTACTAAGGTGAAAGGGAGTGACTCAGTTCTGTACTATATCCCACTGCTTATTAAAAGTCTCAGGATGCTGAATTATCAACAAAAATAGCAAAATAGTTTTAACTGACTAATGAAATTATATCCAAATTCTGATTCTGATTTTTTAACACTGAAAATAAATTATATAGATAATAATGGAAGCAGTTTTTTTAAAAAGAGGGATAAATGTGAATTCAGAGAAACTTGTACAAATACCGGGTAGGTCAGTTGTTTATCACCTATTTTACTTTGGGAAAATAACAACTCTCTAGTCTCATGTGTAGCCCCCATGTGTAAAAAAAAAGAGGAGCATGGATTTGATTACCTCTCTGATCTCATGTAACTCTTGCTCTGTTGAATACATAGGTCTTCCTTTAGGGATGGCTGGGTGGTGCAGTAGATAGAGCACTGGTCCTTCAGTCAGGAGTACCTGGGTTCAAATTTGGCCTCAGATGCTTAATAATTACCTAGCTGTGTGGCCTTGGGCAAGCCATTGAACCACATTTGCCTTGCAAAAATGTAAAAAATAATTTTCCTTCACATTTTTTTCATAAAACAGATAATAATGACAGAATTAACCACTCAAATAACAATCAATTCAAATTTCAGCACCATTTCAGATGTCAATAAAAATTAAAAAGTAACAAAATGAAGGTCCTATAGTCTCAATGGCTATGGCCAGAACAGTGTGGGGAAAATACATAGAACTTTAGATTTAAAGTCTGGAGAACCTAGATTTGAATTCTGGCTCAGGGACTTATCACCTATATAATCTTCAATTACTTCAGCTATTCAACTTAATTCTCCATCTGTAAAATGAGCATATTAGACATGATGATTCTTCAATCTCTGAATGCTATAGGATCAAAGGAAATATTAAGATACAAGAGAAAATATATCAAAACTGCTTTTCTTTCATTACATTCTCATGACACTATCAAATATTCAAAATGCAAATAATTTATTTAATCAAATAATTCCTTTGTATTTAACAAAAAGTTACCTAATCTCATTGTTTCTGACATGCTTCAAAAAACCCCTTATTTTTCTCATATATATATATATATATATATATATGTATATATATATTATTCCTAGAGAATTTAAAAATTTAGAATGAAAATGAAAGAATGAAAGTCAACAATAGGCTAATGTATTATCTATAAGGGAGAAATAGTGGTGTACATAATATATGCAATACAAAGGAAAAAATTTATAAAGAAACAATGGAAACAAATCAAAGCCTGGGAGCAGAAAGAGAAATATATATGACCTTGTACTACCCATCCAACTATGGTTGATCAGTACAAAAAGCTACCAATATTTCCCCCCTGGATCTGCAGCTCCATCATGTTACCTATTAGAGAGCTGATAGATTTCCTACTTAGGTTTCCCTAGTGAAGCACCCCTTAGAGTATTAAATGCAGTTCTGGACAATTCAATACTTGAAGAAAAAGAAAGACTGAAGGGGGTTACAGTCACAAAACATAATGTAGAAAGATCAAAAGATCATAGGACTGTGAGGCAATTTTAAAAGGTCACTTAATCTGTCAGACTGCCTCAAGTCAGGGCTTTGGTTCAGAGATGTATTGTATATCTTTAAGTGATCCATGGGAAGAGATGCAGTACTTTTCCTTGATAATGTTTTCTCATATTTCATTACTCTTTGAATGGGGAGATTTATGCCAAATTCATCCTTATGTGCCTGTATGCACATACACATGGGGATGTCAGTAAAAGATCAGGATACATTCATGTAAATATTTATATATACATATATAAATATTTGTACATATATATGAATGGACAAATTTTACTCATGTATATTTTGTCTGGGCCTTTTATTTTCTGTATATGTACATATATATAGTTGCATTTTTATAACAATAAGCACCGACATAATCATCCAATAAGCAAGTTTTTATTAAAGACATTTATGTGCCAGTAGCTGTTCTTGGTGCTAAAAGGCAAAAGATGAAAATAAACAATCTTTACCTTAAATAAACTGATATTCTAAAAGGGCAGCTAAAATCTATTTATATGTATATATTATTACACATTAAACATCCCCACTCCCAACTATTTGCATATGTGTGAAAATGAATTTGCATGCACATATAATTAAATATATGCTTGTGTGCATATACATGCGTAGTACATAAATTATGTATGTATATTGAGTATGTGTTTATATATAGCATTATATGTGGCATTATACTATACTACATATCACTAATGTATTATTAATATGTGCGTATATATTAAATATACAAACATATGTCGAATTCTTTACTAACAATACTCTTAACAACAACAACAAACAAAAACTTTCATTTTAAGGACAATTTTTCTTGACCCCATTTATTGGTAAAAATCAAAAAGTCTAGATCTATCAGGACAAAGTTTAGTAGGTATTATATTGCATTGCTCATTAACAATTTCTCATGATTTAACTTTATTCTCCATAGTAAGTGGTTTTTAGAAATATTTGTTGATATAGTGATTGAATGACTAGACTAAAGTAATTAGCTATTTGTTCTGAAAATCTCTCTCAAATTAGTGGGACCCAATATGAATGCATTATGTTAATAGCAACCTGACCAACTGATATCTTTCATATTGAGATAATTATATTGCAGCATGTCATCCTGTACCCTCATTTTAACAGCCCAATCTGTGAGTTTTGTTCATTTTTGCCATCTATGTTCCTGTGCTTTAATTGTGAATGTCTAATTAGTTGTATTTTTAAGTCGAATGCCCCAAAGGTAATGCTTCTGAATTAGTTCCTGCTTCAGTCATTCTACTAATTTTGATCTGTTACTCCATTTAAAAATTCTAACTTCACCACCAAAAATTATGTCATTTCATCCAAAACCTCAATTAACATGGATTCCAGTCAATCATTTCTTACAAGAGGTAAGTTTGGCAAGATTTATCCATTTATAGTTTGCTCATCTACTTAGGAAAATTCTTAGAGACATTGACGCTAGCCCTTATGTTTTGCAGGTTTTGAAACAAAAAGCTTGAAGCAACTTGCCTATAACTAAAAAGCTAGTAAAATATCAGAGTCGTGATTCAAGTTTAGTTTTACTGACTTCAAATGCTCCTCCCTTCCACTATGCCATATTATACCATAGAAATTTCTTTGAATTCTGTGATACTTCTCAAAACAGACAATAAGAAACTGAGCCTAGAAAATGTCTAATAAACAGTTGTTGAACTATCATTACAAAGTTATATTGGGCGATTCTTTAATTTTTAAAATTACATAATGATTCATTCTGCTTAGACATGACATGACCTCATTGACTGGAGGATAATGCTAAAGGAAAGAAACTGATAAATGCAAACAGCCAGAATGATTAGTGAATCCATGAACTATACTAAATAAGAAAGGACCAAAGTAATTGTAGGAACTCAGATCTGAATTTTTATGATGTATATTTGTGATTGACATGTTTTAAAAGCCTGCATGAGTAGGAAGTTTATTCTGAAGTATAAAAGAAGGTACCCTGTGGTAATCACCAACCTGAGCAGTGCTACCTGGTTCCTTATTAGAGTTACTGTATGTATAACTCATGCTCAGGATAAAAACATGAAACAGGGCATGGCTGTATCATAGAAATTAATATTCCTACTATATGTATAGCTATAAATGTATGTAAACATATAGTATAGTTATAAATGCATATATGTATATACATTTGAGTACCTATTTAAACATGTAAATTTACATACATATGAAAATATGTATTTAACAGTATATATTTAGTAAAGTTGAGTATGTCATCTCTCATTTATATTCTTAAAAATTAAGTATATTTATAATAAGAAACACTATTGGATGAATAGCTAGTCCTGGAGAGAAGAAGCTCCAGATTCAACTGCTGCCTCTGATACATATTTGCTGTGTGATCTCAGACAAGTAACTTTACTTATCAAGATCCCAGAAACTTTTAGATGACCATAATTTGCAGAACAGATACCTAATGAGTTTCGGTTAAGGACTCTTTTTTTGCAATAAGTTTCTTAAATAGATAAAATAAGAGATACCCTTCAAAAGAAGCAAATAAAGTTTTTTATTGGTAGATCTAGACCAAGAAATCTACTTGAAATTTCAAAAACTTAACTTAAAATCTTTCCCATTTTTTGGATGAGGATGGAAGGGCAGAGTTCTTTAATTAGCTACTAAAATATGTGGTGCGACTCTCATTTTCACAGAAGCAAATATCAAAACTTGATAATAGAGATCAGTTTGTTTTAAAAGTCATTAAATTTTTCTAAGCATAAAGGTAATGTCAGAAATGATTCAAATTCCAACATTAGTGAGGTTGAAATTTCCTGGTCTCTACGTCTAAGGTGGATAGATTGATATAATAGTAATAAAGTTTCATTTTTGGTAATATCCTTGTGTTTATGCATCATACAATAACTACTTCACAATGGTGTATGATTGATGGACTATGAAATGAAACTTTACTGTCCTTCACTAGCACAAAGAGCTGCCTACAGTACAATATTAGACTTGAACTTTAATGAATTGGATTAGCATTCTTAGATAGCTGTCGCAAAATTGTGATTTCTCCATATAAATATTTATAATATTCAGATTATCTAAGTACCCGTTTTTCATAACCATTTTTCTAATAGGTCAAAAACCAAATAAACATGTGGCAAAGTACATGCTGATCCTTCTCATTGGTATAAAACTAAGTGCCGTTTATTATTTTTTTCTCTAATGTTTTAGAAGGATAACTCTGGAAAAGAGGTTAAGACCTGCATTTAACTGGGACACTAATACATTGTTGGTGGAGCTGTGAACTCATTCAACCTTTCTGGAGAGCAATTTGGAATTATGCCCAAAGGGCAACAAAAATGTGCATGCCCTTTGATCCAGCAATACTACTCTGGGTCTATACCATGAAGAAATGATTAAAAAGGTTAGAAAACATCACTTGTACAAAAATATTCATATGTGGTGGCAAAGAATTGGAAATTAAGTGAATGCCTTTCAATGGGGGAATGGCTTAGCAAACTGTGGTACATGTATGTCATGGAACACTATTGCTCTATTAGAAACCAGAAAGGATGGGAATTCAGGGAAGCCTGCAAGGACTTGTATGAACGGATGCTGATCAGGATGAGTAGAATCAGAAAAACATTTTACACCCAACAGCAACATGAGGGTGATGATCTTGATGGGCTTGCTCATTCCATCAGTGCAACAATCAGGGACAATTGGGGTATCTGCAATGGAGAATACCAAATGTATCCAGAGAAAGAATTGTGGAGTTTGAACAAATACCAAAGGCTATTACCTTCAATTTAGGGGGGAAAAAAACCCATTATCTTATTATGTAATTTTGCTATCTCTTATACTTTATTTTTCTTCCTTAAGGATATGATTCCTCTCATCACATTCGACTGAGATCAATGTATACCATGGAAACAGCGTAAAGACTAACAGAATGCCTTCTGTGGGGGGAGGGAAGCAAGAATAAGGGAAAATTGTAAAACTCAAAATAAATAAAATCTTTCTTAAAAAAAAGACCTGCATTCAAGGTCACAAGGCTATAATCTAAGGTAATAATACCAAAAAACTTCTCTTCAAGATTATCTCCATTTCCCCACCAAGTGCAAATTAAGAGATCTGCTTTTTCAAAATAATCTCCTCTGCTTGAATTTCAAATTCATTCAGTCTTAACTAATGAAAATATTACTCTTTTTTAAAAGCAATGCAAAGGACATTTCTTAAGTTTTCATATAGTTTCAATTTCATTTTCTTTGAAAATTATGATATATTCTTGGAGCTGGGAAGAATGGATTCTAATTACCCATTAATATTTATAGGCTATATGATCTTGGACAAGTCATTTATTCTCTGGATGCCTGAGGTAAGTATTTTATGTTGTATATTGCAGACATTGGCAACCTGAGTTGATAGGGAGAGTTTCCTCATGTATAGTATATATTCTCTTGAATTGTGATCAGTGATTGAAATCACTGATCTAATCTCCATCTTTATTAGTCTAATCAATAAACTGAGGAAATGATTTTCTTAAGTATTTTCCATCTCTCAATCATTTTAGGGTGGGGGCCTTTCAGATTATCCTTTTTCCTTTTAAAAATAATCATTTAAAAGTTAGGAAGCTTGTTCCCACTATTCCCATTAGATAAGAGGTTTCCTCATTGTTTTTGAATCTAAGAGACTTTTTTCTCTCAAACTATTTTTCTTCCTACTCATAGAGGAAAAAACAAACTGGTATCACAAACTGGTTGCAACTAGTAAGAGACATTGACAAATTTTAACAAGTAAAATTGCATATTTGTATTAACTTTATCTTTAGAAAACTGATAAAGGTTATCTTTTTTCCATGATTGCTGGCAAAAGGAATAAAACTACAGTTAAAATTTTCCCTCCAATGCTAAACTTGTGGACAGAAAAAAAATGTCTCAGACTTAAGCACACAGATTGTAAATTAATCAATTTATATTTCATCTCTGATGCCATATCTCCTTTGTTGGAGATATGTGTAATATATAATATTATGAGATTTGGAAATGGGTACAAAAACAAACTGATAATTATGTCATGGTTTTTGGTAAGGAAAAGAAGTCTCTGAATGTAAAGGTGAGGTTCTATCCTCTTAAGTTACAGTCAATTATAATATGGAACAGTTTAGAGGTGAAAAGTTTTGAATAAAGTACTCTGTAAAGAAAAGTTATGGTAGCTGATAAATATTCTTCTGCAAAAGATAAATCTTCTCATGATTGAAAGATATCAGAGAAACATTTTGATATAATTTCTTTAAATACTAAAATATATTTAAAGAGGAAATACAGTTTTTATAGACTGTTCCAACAATTAATCTTTATAACAATTGGATTAACAGCAAATCCAAAACTAAAAGTCTTTAGAGATCACAAATTTCACATGAGTAATGTAAGGGATCAAAGGTCTTCAGCAACCACATGCCCACCCATTTGAAAAAAGAAAAAGAAAAAAGAAAACTAGCAGACAGCCATGAAAAATTTATCCCATTAAAAATGACTTCAAATAATTGTATTTTTCTTGTGCATGAGTATGAGCTGTCTTTTGTTTCTGGAGAGTGATTGTCACCTTGTGAAAGAAATCAATCTTTCAAATAGAACTTCCTGATAATTGGTGAGAAAAGCCACTAATCCCATAGAATATCAATTCAGGGGCCATCATTGCTGGGACGTCTTATGAATCCATTCTTCTTTCCTCTAACTATAATCTCATCTGATCCATCAATATGTTTTGCTAATATGTTATATGGTAATAAGTGTTGACTTAGAGGCAGTCTTCTAGGATATTTCTCCCTCATCATAAAAATACTTAAATTCATTTTCAAAGAAAAATGATAGAATCTCATAGCTGGGAGAGACTGCAGGGTTCATCTATTAAACTCTTATGTCAAAAAGATTTTCTTTTACAATTTTACTAAGAAGTGAGTCTACATTTTCCCCATGAAAACCTTCAGAAAGGGGAAACTTCTATGCTATTGGTAGCTCCCCAAAACTCAAGAATCCCATTCATTTCCATCTTTGATATTTTAGAACTCAGAATTCTAAGACCCTGGCTTAACATTCATGTTTAATAAAATGGAAAAGATTTTGTTAAATTAAATATCAGTTTCTTATATGAGTTCACATGCCTTGCCAAGCCTCCATCCTAAATTATTCCCATCACCCACTTTCATGATTCCTTCTCATGTGTTACTGAAAAAAATTTGAGGAAATCACAAAACTATGCTGATTGAGTCCACTACAAATTTATATTTAATTTCAAACTGGTCCCTAATTGCAGTAAGTGAACATTTCATTTCACTCTTATTGACTCACTATCTTCTTTCCATGTCACTTCTCCCTCAATTCTGTTAAGTGAGAATTTTAGCTCAAATTTCACAGAAAAAAAAATCCTTTCTTGGAGAACTCTCCATTATGCTCTCATCTCACATCTATCATCCATTTCCTTCCATTATCTACTCTTTCATTCTTTTGGTTGTTCAGTCATTACGGAAAAAAAAAAACAACTCTTCATTACCCTATTTGAGGCCTCCTTGTCAAAAATATTGGAATAATTTGCCATTTCCTTCTCCAACTCATTTTATAGATGAGGAAACTAAGGCAAACTGGATTGAGTGGCTTATTCAGGGTAACACAGTAAAAATAGGAGGGTAAATTTGAACTCTGGCCTTCCTGACTCTAAACTCCATACTCTATCCTCTGAATCACCTAGTTTCACTCTAGTGTCAGACTCTTCTTCCTGCTAACACAGATCCCTTCATGTATTGTCCTTGATTTCAGCCCCTCTCAAATTCTGCAGCAAATTTTTCTTTTGCTATCCCCAGTCTCTCATATCTTCATTCTCTCCCTGTCTAATAAATCCTTCTACATTGCTTATGAACATTGATTTTTAAAAATTTCCTTTGATTTTATTTGCAAGTAGCTATTGCCCTGTGGGTCTCCTTTCTTTCATGGCTAAATTCCTTGAGAAATCTGTCTAACCAATGCCTCCAGTTCCTCTACTTAAAAATTCTTCTAAACTCTTTGAAATCTGGAAGTGAACCCCATAATTCAAGTGAATTGTTTTTTCCTAGGGTACTGATAATCTCTTAATTGCCAGAACTAATGACTTGGTTCTAATCCTCCCAAACATCTCTATATCATGTGAATACACACTCTTCGCTATGTTGTTGTGACAATGATCTCTTCAGGTTCCCATCTGGCAAATTTGTTAGTTTATTTATTTACTTTTTGGTATTTATACCAAAAGCATAAGTGTTGGTGTCTCTTAAGGCCTTATTTATTCATATTCATTCTCTCTCTCTCTCTCTCTCTCTCTCTCTCTCTCTCTCTCTCTCTCTTTCTCTCTCCTCCAGGGGATTTTATCAGCTCACATACATTTAATTAATATCTCCATCCAGATTATTCCCAGATCTATATATACTGACAGTATCTCTAGTGAATTATACTAGTCTATCCCTAGATGACTTCTAAGAATTCTAACTGGAGTTCTTGTAGGTATTGTAGGGTACCCAGATACCACATACCCATTTTACAGATGGAGAAACTATTGGTTAGGATATATTGAGTGAGCTGTCCAAGGTTATAGAATGGGTAGGGGGCAGCTAGGTGGCTCATTGGATAGAATGCTGGAATTCAGGATGAATCATCTTTCTGTGTTCAAATCTGACTTCAGACACTTACTGGCCAATTCATTTAACTCTATTTTCTTCAATTTCCTCATCTGTAAGTAGAGAAGGAAAAAGGAAATCACTTCATTATCTTTGCCAAGAAAATTGAAAATAAGGTCATTGTCACAGAGTCAGACACAATTGAAAAATGAATGAACTGAATACAATTAGGAAGTGTCTGAATTTGGATTTGAACATAGGACTTCTTGGCTGCTATTCTCGTGTTCTATGTACTGAACCACTTCAAATTCTCTGAAAAGAATTCTTAAGAATGGCTAGTATTTACATAGAGCTTTAAAGTTTGCAAAAACACTTTACAAATATCATTCTGTTTTTCTCCTCAATGCAAGGTATATAGGTTGTTCAGTTGATAGGAGCACTGGACTGGGAGTTCAAATGCATTTACCTTCTACTACAGAAAGATCACAGATATATTGAAAATTAGTAATGGAGTGGAAGGGGAAAAGGGTGAGTCCTAAGGAGGAAGAGGCTTATACTTTATATGATCTGACATAGAGATAAATGCAAATTGGAATGCTGGATTGAAGCCAGGTCTAGTAAGAAGAAAATTAACCAGTCTAACCAATCAGCCCAAGGCCACAGGATTGGAAATCTCATTTCATGGTAGTAAGATAGAAAGAATGAGAGATGGAGAATGTGGAGGCAGAAGGAAGAAAAGGGAAGAGTAGGAGGAGGAAGCTATTGCTGGAAGTGGTCTGGGCTGAGAGTAGCCAAGATGTGACATGCTAAGCATGAGACAAATGATAGATAAGAGAAAAAATATCCTCAATCAGAGCTCCCACATACCAACACATCCAGGTAAATAAAAGTAGAACAAAGATATAGCTAGGTTTAGGTTTGTCTGGAGTAATTTTATTTGAGGCAATGGGAAGGAGTAGTGAAGAGAACTATTGCAATACAGGTACAGCAACCAAAGTAGACTTGCTATTCTTTCCCAAAACAACTTCACCCGTGACTGGTTTATCTGCTGCACTAATCCCGTCCCAGAGTCTGGATGAAGCAGTTACTGCTCAGGAGAGCATATGGTGAAACATGGGCAGAACAGAAGCCAAGGAAAGAAGACATGGTCCTTCCAAATGCCTTCACACTCAGACAAAACCATCCTTTACCATGAACTAGTTAGAGTGCTCTAAGGTAGAATATAATACAAACAATAACATGCTAGCAATCACTCATTACATTTAATATTTTTACTAATTTAAGTCTTCTCAACCAGTGATAAAGTATCTGAATCTCAAAAATAGTCTGTGAGGAGGGGACAGGGCAAAATTCAGTTCTCTTTCAAGAGAGAGCTACAGTCACATTTAATGGCCTTCTTAAAACCTAATGATTTACAGACATTTCTTTACAGATTAGGAAGATATTTATGTGTCATTGAAAGATAGAGGTGTTTTTCCATAGACAAGCAATTTCTCTTTTTAAAATCTGTATTAGGAGAGGATTCCATGTTGCTTGCCATCTAATCTTGACTTAGACAGTTTTCATCCCACTCTTGGATAGTTTGAGAACTAAGCAAACTATAAATTTAACATCATTCATAGTATTTAGACTTAAAAGATCTAACCCTATGAGACTGGAAAACAAAAATTCTTGCCTGATGGGGATGACTCCAGACTATTGTATAAGGTCTTTAGGTCAGAACAAAGTTGGAATTTTCTTGGAATTACTGAGCAAAAGCTTTCTGAATTACAGTAGCATGATCTATTGCTGAAGGCTGAAGACTGTGTCCCTGCCCCTAAAACTAAGAAGAAGAGCTATAAAAATGGGAAGTAATCATAGCTTTCACTTACAGATGTTTCTATTTTTTTTCAGGATCAAATGGTTAACAAAGACTTTAGGGTTTTTGATGCAAGTAATGATTAAAAAGTAATGAGATTCCAGAAGTACCCAACAATTATATATAATATATATATTATATAATTATGTGTGGTATTAGGTGGTGTTATGTGTGCCATATATGAGATTTTATATGGTGTTAGGTGGTGTTAGGTGGTACTATGTATGTCATATTTAATATAAAATAATATGTGTATCTATGTAAATATATATATATATATACATATATATATATATATATGCTCACCTATTCTCATCTCAACTGCAGTAAAGGAGTATGGGGTTTAGAGCAAATGACTTGATTGCTAATAATCCTATTTTCTGAATGCATAGGGTTCCTGAGACTGATTAAGCTTAACTTATTCCTAGAAATCCCTGGAACTCTTAGTAAGACTGGAACCTAGGAATCCTCAGTGGCAGTGTGATCATGTTGGCATATTGAACTAAAGGTCATTCTCCAACATTTCATGCGTTTATTGATCAGTTCTATACCTGTCTGCCACAGATGATTTAGAAGCTGGTTTTAAATCACAATCTAAGTCTTGTTGCTTCGGCAATAGATATTAAAGACATAGTAACTACTCAAAAAAATTACAGAATTGCTATCTGATCCAGGGCAGAATTTCCTGCAGGTTTTTTTCACTTGTGACTGTGCTTGTTTAAGGAGCCTTTAATATACTATATCAAGGTATGGTTTTATATGTCTGGGAATAAGAGAAAGGAAGGGAATAAGCATTTATATAGTTCTGGCTACATGCAAGTCATTGGGCTAAGTCTCTATTGTTTTGTTTTACAATTATATCATTTCCTCTTGAACAATCTTGTGAGTCAGGTGCTATTATTATAATTATTATTATTAATTATTATTATTATTATTATTATTATTATTATTATTATTATTACCAGGACACAGCTGAGGAAACCAAAGCAAACAGTTGTGTGACTATTCCAGAGTCAGTCACAAAGCTAGGAAATGTTGAAAGCCAATTTGAATTCAAGTCTTTCTGACTCCTAGTTCAGTCCTCTATCCCTTATCCACCATCAACCTCTAAGGCTAAGAGATATTGTGCTATTCTGATCCAGTATATGTATGTCCTTTACTTTTTACTTTCTAACTCCATAACTCTTTTTTCCCTCCCTCTTTCTTCTACCTTTCTTATGCTATTTTCTTTTTTTTAACTTATTTTAGTGACTCCAAACAATTTTTTCCAACTACATGAAAAGATGATTTCAATTTTTATCTTTTTACAAGCTTTTGATATGCACATTTTTTGCCACCCTCCCTTCCAAAACCCCTCCTCATGGCAGCAAACAATCTATATAGGTTCAAACTCTGTTTTCTTATAGACCTTCATTTTTGTATTCCTTCCTTTATTCAGAAGTCTTTGCTTTATATTTATCAGAGACACCCAGGGACCAGTTCTGCTCCTCACTTGATTGGTACTGTTTCTTGTTGCTTTTGAAGTCACTGTCTTTGTAGTTAGGAAGACAGATGAATGCAGACTCATAGCTAATTCTAAGGCATTCAGTCTCATCTTGACCTTCCCTTCCTTGCATGAACCTCCATTTTAGTAAAAACTTGTATAGGATCTACAACAATCATCTTATCTTTATTTGGACACTGAATCACTTATAAAACTACAAACAACAAATCAAGTTTAATTAGACCACAATCATTCTCAAGGATAGATACTACTTGTCTGGGCAGCAATGGAATAGGAGAAATAGATTTATTGTCATTTGTTGTTATTTGTTTCAGTCACATCCTTTTTAATGACTTCATTTGAGTTTTTGTTGGCAAAGATATTGGCACAATTTGCCATTATCTTCTCCAGCTTATTCTTATAAAGGATGGAAGTGAAACAAACAGAATTAAGTGACTTGCCTAGGGTCACAAAACTATTAAGTACCTGAAACCAAATCTGAACTCAGGAAGATGAGGCTTTCTGATCCCAGGTCCAGCATTCTATCTATCCACTGTGTCACTTGTTTCCCTGGAAGAGATTAGAGAGGGATAATTTCTCCTTATCTCATAATACTACATCTAGATTCAACATCAATGAACAGAAAGTGATATGGGTCTGTATGGTGAATTGGATTTAGACAGCATTGTTTAGAAATACTCCCTTATTCACCTCCATCTGTATTCTTCTACCATATTTCAGCCCTGGAATCCACACATTAGAAGTATTTTTTCCTTCTCCTTTCAATCCTATTCATCTGATTGGATGACTCCTCCAGAACACATATGAAGGAGGGCAGCCAAGTCAGTCATGTTTGGTACCATTGTTCTCATCGCACTTTAATTTTCTTTTATATTCTTTCTTCATTAGAATATAAACTTCTTGAGGCAGAAACTAGTGTCTTTTCTTCTATTTACACTCGCAGCCACCCTTAGCATAATTCTCTGCCTATAATAAAAGTTTAATGCTTATTAAATGACTTGACTATTCCACTGATTATAAACCTGGATATTACCTTTCTTTTTTTTTTAGGTTTTTTCAAGGCAAACAGGGTTAAGTGGCTTGCCCAAGGTCACACAGCTAGGTAATTTTTGAGTGTCTGAGCCCAGATTTGAACCCAGGTGCTCCTGACTCCAGGGCCGGTGCTTTATCCACTATGCCACCTAGTCTCCCCTAGATATTAGCTTTTTAATAGAAAAATGTCAACTCTTCACTAGTCTCTGGGTTTAACCTGCTCTTTCATTAGCAGGCTTTTGTTCTTAGTTGACAGATCATCAATATATAGTTAAATCCTAATACCCAGGCTCTGCAGGGTAATCCTGTTGAAGGGGGAAAAGACAGCCCCTAGTAAGCATTCTAGCCCTCTATCAATGCATTTTCTATCTATATCAGAGCCACTCATAAAAATGATTCCATTATGTGTCAAAAGCAAAAGTGCAAAATAAATAATATTGCAAATATTAATACATACATAATAGACTATATAACAATAAAGAGGAAACAAGGTCACACTGTTCCACCAATGTACTCAATAACTATGGTGAAGAGTAGACAGAGAAGCACAGAGAGGAGGAAAATTCATGGGCATAACAGAGTTCAATGTTTTTAATCTCTTTGAGGAACGTCTGATCCAAAGGAATATTCTCCTCACTCCTTGAATGATGATTCTTGCAAGTCTTAACCTGGGGAAATCCTGCTCTTTCTATTCAAAAATAGCAAGTAATCATTATCAATATAAATGTTGTTTGAATGTGTTAGCTCTTATCATGAAGAGTTCTTTTAAGCTAGAGAAATGCAAATATCAAAGCTGCAATCTCTGTACCAGACATCATCAACACCAACAACAAGAATTATTTATTTATTTTTATCTTTCTTCTTCTGTCCCTTATTCTTAATTTGATTATTTATAATAGTCAAAATTACTTTTTTTTACTCAAAATCATTTTGAAAACTACTTTGCTGTTACTGTATACAATAATCTCTTTGTTCTGCTTATTTCGCTTTTCATTATGTTATGTAAGTTTTTCCATGTTTTTCCTAAGATCATTCCTAATAGAATATTAATATTTCAGCACAACCATATACCACACTGTGTTCAGTCATTTCCTAAAGTGACAAGTTTTCTTTAATTTATTTATTAATCACTTATGTTTCATCCATTTTGCTAAGTACTAAAGCTACAAAGAAAGACAAAGATATGGTTTCTGCTCTGAAGTTTACATTCTTATATGATAATT
Source organism: Macrotis lagotis (assembly GCF_037893015.1). NCBI lineage: Eukaryota > Metazoa > Chordata > Mammalia > Peramelemorphia > Peramelidae > Macrotis > Macrotis lagotis. Next base: position 292,895,194 of record NC_133659.1, read on the forward strand.
TGCAGATCACCATGTAATATAAAATACAAGTGGCATAAATGGAAAGTATTAGACAGAGGGACAGCACCAGTAAGAGTACTGTCAAAGTGGGAGGGAACAACTTTTAGGATATTTGTTATATTACAAATTAAATATTTAGAGGAAAAGGAGCATCAGCCAAACTTGTCATCCTAACATCCTTTACATTGACACTGACTTTATAATTCCACTTACTAGAATACTGGGGCAGCTGTAAAGCTGCTATGTTCTTCCTTTTCAGGTCAGAGGTGGCATTAGAGAGCAATAATTTCTTTGGAAAAAGCTTCAGTCCTCTCCAGCTCAAAGTGATCTGAGTCCTTAGCTCCTGTTGGGTTGGCCTATGCATGAGGCTAATGCCTGTTTCATTCATTAAACCTTACATGTTCCAAGTGAATTTGTCTCTCTCTCTCTCTCTCTCTCTCTCTCTCTCTCTCTCTCTCTCTCACTCTCTCTCTCTCTCTCTTTTAAGACAATCAACAAAGCAACCTTAAACAGGAATAATTCTTTCCTTCTGTCATATTGAAAGTGGAGATAGATAAATGGGGTGCTGTTCAATTACATGAAGTTGGTTGTCCCCAAACTTATTCCCTACCATAGACATTACAATTCTGCATAAAAGATATATTTGATAACAAAGATATTCACAAAAGGAGGTTTGAAAGTTACAGCTCTCCAACAATCTAAGTTAAATTACTCTCTGCATAATATAACATAAAGAGTTAAGGTGAAACACAGTAATATAATAGTCTACATTTGTGCCCAGGGACCTGAGAGTAATATATTTTGGATTTCTTGATTTTGTATGCATAATTAAAGTTCTAAATCTAAGAAGGAATTAATGGATTTTTAAAAATTTTAGTTTGTAAAATAGAAAGAACTGTTAGGTCTTGAAAAGTTGTTTCCTCCCTCTTTGAACTCTCTATGCAGACATTACACTCAGTTTTTTTTCTTATTTTTCTTCTAAGACAGCTTCAATTTCACTGAAGCTCAAAGATAATAAGGACCCCAGGCATTGCAAGACTTCCTAACCTATCTCTTTAAGTGTAGAATTGGCAACAATTTCACTTTGAAATGGAAAAAAACATTTTTCAGAAAATCTTTTTGAAGAAGTAAGCAGTTATACCAATTTGATGTCTTGATTATTCATTGAAATAAGAATAAAGTTACACTATTATTAATGAATAGAAACTGATATTAGTATTAATCATCTGGTTTTGGTCATTTTTAAATTTTTTTGTAAGGCAATGGAGTTAAGTGACTTGACCAAGGTCACACAGTAAATAGTGTTTGAGCTCAGATTTTGAACTCAGTTGCTCCTGGCTCTAGGGCTGGTGCCACCTAATTTCCCCTGGACCTAATTAAAAAAAACTGACTAGTTTTATGAGATTTAGTGAACATATATTAAATTCTAATACATAATATTTGAATGTAAAAGAAATGGATGCACTGTTTGACTTGCTCTCCTCAGATTTTCTCAATTACCCATTTTTACTGAACCAGTGCCATTTAATATAGAATATGAATTTGTTCTTACACATGTTGAGTTTAAGAGGGTGCATGAGTGTGTGTGTGTGTGTGTGTGTGTGTGTGTGTGTGTGTGTGTGTGTGTCTGTGTCTTTTGTATGGAGGGGTGGATCTGGATGCAGATCTTATGATCACATCATTTTATAGTTTGTTGCTTTTTCAAACTTAAAGCTTTAAGGAAAGTGAAGCAATGGCAGTTTGAACAGAAACTAGGCTATGTTTTGGGAAAAAAGAATGACAAGAGATTATGGCAGTATGCCATTTACTTGTCCATTTCTATGACTTTGTTGATGTCATTCTCTCCACAGAGAATTAACTCCTTTCCATCTCTGCCTTCTGTAATCATACCAATTCTTTGAGATACAGAACAATTATTTTTTTCTATAGAGCTTTCTGTGATGCAAATTGTAAAGTCAATGAACTATAGAGTATAAAAGAGAGAAGGGACTTAGTGAGTCACCTTCTGAAGATGCTTCCCCCAATATTTAGCAATTCTGACCTTGAATATATATATATAGTGACTTTTCCAGTTAGAAGGATACATGCATAAATATATAAATATATAATGATATATTTAATATATATTAATGTATGTTTTAATATTATATATTTAATATATAATACATATATGTAAATAAATATAATTTATAGAGGTATAGCTTTAAATCTGTAGATTTCACATTGTAACAATAGCCACAAAGATGCTCTTGTGAGAATTCATTGAGATTTAGTGTCCTTATCCAATAATATTCCATATTATCTTGTTACTTTATTATGGTTTTTTCCCTAGGAAAGAAAATTCTGCTTGATGAGGGAAATATCAGAACACACACACACACACAAATATACATACATATAGATATATAAATGGTTAGATGATAGATGAAGGAATGAAGAGATAGATGATGCAGTTTCATTCTTTCTACTTAACTGCTCAGTGTCTAGAATAGTGTTCAGCACATAAATATTTAATAAATTCTTATTGATTGATTGTGTTACACTAGATTTTGAGCTTTCTGAGAATAAGAATTCTCTCCTTATTCATCTTTATATTTTTAATATCACTTTGATGCATCTAGGTTGAGCCTGGATCCAAAAAGTCTTAAACTCAAATAAACCATTGGTTATTTATTAAAAGTGTGACCATGGGCAAGTCACTTAACCACTTTATGTCCTTTCCTCAGGTGTCAGATGAAGGTAATAATAATATAAACTTTCCAGGACTATAGCAGGGATTAAATGAAATAACATTTGTAAAATTATTACCTGACACATTGGAGGGTATATCTAAATATTTACTGCCTTGCCCCTCTCAAGTAGCACAATAGCTTATATTTTCTCAATACATGAATAAACAATGGTTATTAAAATCAGGTTTATTACATTATTAGTCATTCTCTCAAGAAAAAGCTTTATGACATTTTATATGTATATTTATACACTCATAAATAATTACTTCTTTATACTATATTCTGACACATACTTCTGACCATAGGTAGATAGATGATAATGGGTCCTCAAAGCCTGTGGCAAAGGAATACAAGCTTGAGTCAGTCCTTCTAAGATAGAAAAGCTTAAAATATAGGCCTAATAATCCACTTCATGACTTTAATATAAGGAGAATCTACCTAAATTCAGAAAAACTCATGACTGAATTTATTGAAATGTGAGACATTTCAACAATTCTCAAAAACAAAGGATGATAATATCATTGATGAAAATTTAATTTCAAGATGGCTTAAAATTTCAATATATCTACAAATAAAGGCAAATATCTAGCACATTTTATGTCTCTCTATATATTATATATATAAGCTAAAATTAAACATATATAGGATACTCTGAAAGGTAAATACTGTAACAGTGAATTTAGCAGTTTAGCAAAAACTACAACAATACAAGAGTAGAATTCATTCTAAGGCACAGTCCTATTCAAAGATACTTTCAAATATCTAGGATTCATTTTTATTTTTATGCATTTATGTAACATCTTTGTTGGTGGAAGAAAATAAATAAGAATTTTAAAATGCTCAGACTATGGCCATCATTCTTTTCATCCCTCCTTCCTCCTTTATGAAATGAAAAACACCATCCTTGGGATACCTAGCTTTGATATGGAACCAAATATCAAGTCATAATACTTCCTGTTATTTTTCCATCCTGTCATTATTCTCATATTTATTCTCTGTCTCTCCCTCTATGTCTGTCTATCTGTCTGTCTGTCTGTCTCTGTCTGTCTGTCTGTCTGTCTGTCTCTCTCTCTCTCTCTATCTCTATCTATCTATCTATCTATCTATCTATCTATCTATCTATCTATCTATCTGTCTCTTACTATGTCTGGCTCTGTCTCTGTCTGTGTACTCTCTCTCTCTATGTCTGTCTCTCTCTCTATGTTGATCTGTCTTTATGTCTGTCTGTCTGTCTGTCTGTCTGTCTCTCTCTATGTCTGTCTGCTGTCTGTCTGTCTGTCTCTGTCTCCATGCATCTCTCTGTCTTAGACTCTCTGTCTCTGTCTCTGTCTCTGTCTCTCTCTCTCTCTCTCTCTCTGTCTCTGTCTCTCTCTCTCTCTCTCTCTCTCTCTCTCTCTCTCTCTCTCTCTCTCTCTCTCTCTTATACACACACATATTTTCTTTCCCCCTCTTCTCCTACTTTCTTTCCCCTCTTCTTTGCCTTCCACTCTTCTCTAATTTAATCAAAGCTATTTGAAGGGAAAGACTATTTACCTTGAATTTGTATCTTTATCACTCCAAAAAAAATTATTAAGTGCCCATCAGGGACAGGCAATGATGTAAGACACTGAGATTACAAAAATGAAAACAAAAATCAGTGCCTGCCCTCAGAGCTTGTTTTCTTACTGGCATGAATCTAAACAATGAACAAAAACTTGGTCACAAAGACTCAATAATTGTTTAAAAAAGCATTTTCCCAAGGCACGAACAATCTTTTCAAATTGTATTTAAAACTGTTTACGTGATTTGAGGGGTTATAATTCTCTGCTGACTCAGCCTAGTCATTTTGTTATCCATGAATCACATGAGATTGAAAAGTTTGAAACAAAAGCAATTTAACATTGAGCTGTTCTTTGAGGGCTTATTTGAGTTGCAATTTTCCTGAGAGAACATTGGAAACGTTCTGCATTTGCAATCATAAGTATTGGGTTCATATGCTTCATCTACATCGTTCTTAGATTTATGGCCATGGGAAAGGGCTTAATCTCTAAGGTTTATCTGTAAAATAGGAGATTTGAGTTACATGACCAAATAAAGACCTTGCTAGTTCTATACAATTGAATTCAATATCTACCTTGAATACTTTAAAGAGTCATTTGGTTCAAATAAGAGATTTAAAAGTTTTTTGAAAACTGCAAATGGTCATATGGATAGACATTCATTAATTATTTCAATAAGTCATCTGATAATAAATTGAGATCTGAAAAATAATAGGTTAAAATAATACGATTTTACAGATGAAAAGAGTTTAACAGAAGATAAAAAGGTCAGAAACAATAAATGACTTGCCTAGGGTTAAATAGTTTATAAATAAATAAGGTAGAAATTGAATGCAGTTCTTCTTAACTTCAAATTTATCCCTTTATCCACTTGTCAACTGTCCCTGTCATCTGTGACCTTTGATCTATAACATCATTAGAAATATTGAAAGCAGATTGCATCCCACCCATCTATTCTTATCTTTTGCAAATCTTGTCCAAAGTTTTAAAGTCTTACTCCAAGAATTTCAATGTATATGGGTATTAGTAAAATATATGGGGAATCTGTCAGTTGTACCTCCTCTTTTTATTATGTCCATCTTATTTTCTAGCCATTCATTTATTGTTGTTCAGTAATTTTAGTCATGTCCAAGTTTGTGATATCATTTAGGGTTGTCTTGGCAAAGTTGCTGGAGTGACTTGCCAATTCCTTCTCCATTTCATTTCACAGGTGAGGAAAATGAGGCAAGGAGGATTAAGTGCCTTCCCCAGGATCACACAACCAATTAGTATTTGAGGCCAGATTTGAACTCAGAAGGAGAAGTCTCCCTGATTCCAGGTCTGACTTTCTATCCCCTGAACCACCTAGTTGCAGCAATGCATCTGTTAGATTTGGAATGATAGATGTTGTGCTTGAATGGACCTTAGATATCATATAATCCAACCCCTTGCTTGTACAGAAGAGCAAAATTGGAGACCCTAAAAGGGTCCCTTTCCTACTCTCACTTAGGAAATACACCTGGACCTTGAATCTAGATTCTCTGACTCCACGTCCAATGCTATTTCTACTGTGTCCATTCTTGGCCATGTGATGCCAGTTACATATTTTTAATTGCCCTCAGATAACCCATAACTTTGATTCATTAGAAGCTTGGGTTTAGGGCAATTAGTATAGTAGAAAGGGTAATCTTTATGTTGAGACAAGAGGTAACCTACTACATTGCTATTATATAAGATTATTACTGGTATTTTTTCAGTCATTTTCAGTCACACCTACTTCCCCATTTAGGATTTTCTCAACAGAACATTTGGAGTAGTTTGCCATTTTTTCTTCAGCTCATTTTACAGATGAGGAAACTGAGGCACAAAGGGTTAAGTGACTTGTCCAGTGTCACACAGTTAAGATGTGAGACTAGATTTGACCTGATGAAGGGAAATCTTCCTGATTGCAGACTAGGTACACTATATATTTTGCAATATTCACCTTTTCCTCCTTTCCTCCCCATTTTGTCTTTTCCTCTGCCTTTTTCTTTAACCTTAGTTCTTCTACCCAATAATTTTCTCTTTTCTTCTTCCATTCTTCTTTCCCATTATTCCTTTTTCCCAACTATGCCCCAGGCCTGCCAATTGAACCTAGAGGCGTGTTCAATGTACTTTGCCCCCTTGATAATACCACACTGTTACTGCCTTTGAATTTAAAAGAGGAAAAAAAAGACAGTAGATAAGTTGAGCCTGCTGTGAAAATGTGGTTGGTGTATACCAGAAAATACCTAAGAGAAAATCAATAGCTTCCCAAATCATTTAAGAAAGAAATAAAATTTTAAGAAAAATTGTTTTCCTTTTCATCAGGGTAACTTTTTGCTATGTTAAAAGATATTATTAGTAATCAAGTAAAAACATGATGTAATATAAATTTAATATCTAAACATTTCATAACAAAAATAATATTCACGTGTTGTTTAAATGTTCAACCAATGTACAATTTTTTTCTGATTTCCAAAACCTCAAAATGTAGGTGTATTGTGTGTGCACATAAGCTTAGAGCTAGAAGGTGAGTGAGAGGTCATCTAATACAACACCCTCATTTTACACATGAGGAAACTGAGCTCATATTTCAGGTTAATAGTCCAAAGTTACACTGGTAGTAAATAGTTAAGTAGGGACCCAAGTTTCCAATAGAGTGATTTTTTTTCTCCTATAGAAACCTGTTTCAAAGTCCTATCAAGTAGGGTCTAAAAATATTAATATTATTATTATTATTATTATTATTATTAGTAGTAGTAGTAGTAGTAGTAGTAGTAGTAGTATTACTATCAGTTTTCTTCAGAAGAAAACTGAATTCAAGTAACAGAATGGACTGATACTCATTCTTTGTCAGATAGCTTCCCATTGAATATATATGACTAGATATTACAAGCTAACTGCCCAAGGATGTGGTCATGATGTTTAACTTGGTAGTACTCTAGAAAAAAATGAACACAGGGCACATTTTAAAATTTAATTACCATTATTAATATTTTCTCTACCATTCAATTAATACTAGAATTCAACAAAATAATAAACCAAATTTTGATTTATAACATTTGTCGATTTCTGTAGTATAAATTCTCACAATGAAAACTTAACAAATTTTCCCAAGTTATAGTTGGCTCCAACATGCTGTTGGATCAACCCCATCACATCCATATGGATATCTCTGAAATTATTTAAATAAAGGAAATTTATATAATGCTTTGAAATTTTCTGATTTCTTTTCACATATTACATTGTGATGATTATAAAAGTCCTGAGTACTGTAGAAAGAGTTTTTAGCTCAGAATTAAGAAACCCTGAGTTTCAATGCTGCTTCAGATGCTTATTAAAAGCACCTACATCACAGAGTTGTTGTGATGATAAAACAAGGACATATGTAAGTCACTTTGCAAGCTTTAAATATGTATATCCAATCTACAAAGCTACTGTTACTATCCTAAATTTACAGATTGATATTCAGTATCAGACTTGATTGAATGACTTTTTGTAACTAGTTAATTTCAGAAAGGTAACTGAAAACTAAGATTGTACTGATATTTAACAATTAACTCTGGAAAGTAGGTCATACTTTTAAGTTTAATATGCTTTATTCTCATTTTCTCCATCTTTTTCCTTCAGTTTGAATGAACAATAATAAATCAAGCTCTGATTGGTATCATTTGGTAGGTTGCAAGGTGAAAATACTCACACTGAAAATTTAATAGCTATCGCTAAGGAACTGGTTCTAGCATACATTTTCATCCAAGTCTCCCCTGACTTCAGATTCCATCTTCAATCCATCTTAGTCCACCATTGTCTCTCTCTATAGCTTCATTATGTAGCCTCTACATGGTAATTATAGCATATATAAAGGGAATAGTTTATTCTAGTAAACTCCACGGTCCCTCTCTGAAAGTCATAATGAGATAAGCGCACCCAATTGCTTCAATGCTTTTCTCTGCTCCTTTTGGCTCTCTTTAAATCGTTGAGAGTCCAGTCACGCCTTTGTAGAGTGTTTTGTTTGTCTATTGTCTTGTTTTTGTTGATTTATAGAAAATGCAATTAAGAACCTTGGGGACACCAAGGCTAATTATTCATGGGGTTCTGATCGTGACAAACAATTCCTAATACTTTGATTTATAATGAGCTATGCCAAATTATGAGTTGATTAACATTCCAAAAATTAAAGATCAAACTAAGGAGCACAGAAATGTAGATGCCATTATTAAACTGAAAATGATGGAAAAGGTTCATATATTTCTGTATTATGCATAATATAATAATTAGATGAGATTTTGTATTGCTAAGATGGCTTACTATGGCAAATATAAAGAATTCTATCTTATATGCATTGTGAAACTAATGTATTTGAGGCACTGTGTTAGAATGCAAAAAATAAAAGATCTCAATCTAGACTAAGAGAAAGTGGGTTTAAATACTTTACTCAAATGACGTTAGACAAGTCAAAGGACCCCTCTTTACTTCAGTTTGCTTCCTGGTAAAATGAGGGGTTTCAATTGGGTTATCTTACAGGTCTTTTCCAACTCTAAAACCGCAATGCTCTTTCTAACAATTAGAGACCCTGTCTTTGACATCTCAGAATATGCTTTCCACTTGAGATCTGAGATGAAATGGGAATCACTTGAGTAGCCAAAAAACTGAAATAAGAAGTATACAATGTTGTCTGATTATATTACACTGCCCTTTCTCTAAGAAACAGTATGCTCAAAGATTGTGGCCAATTTATCTTGGCTTTGACTCAGTTCTTTTCATTTCTTTAATAGGAACGAAAATACTCATTTTTCAGTTATGTTAGAAAAAATGAAATTAAAAAAACATATTGCCTGTGTGGCATTCTCCATGAGATTTTAACACAATGCCTCATATTGACTGGTATAGAGGGGACAATGACTATTTGAAAGTAGAAGATGCTAGAAAGACATCAAGTATAGTATGGGCTATAGACTGTGTCTTCTTTCTGAATACCACTTATGAATCTGTTCTCTGAAACTGAAGTTATTTTTTATATGAACTGATCACTTTTTTATAAATTCCCCCTGTGACTTTGAATTTGTTAAGAAAACTTAGGTTCAGAAAAGTTTATTATCTATAAAATGAAGGGTTTGAATTGGATTGCCTCTAAAAAAAATCTAGTGCAGTTCTCTATGTGTGTGCAAAACATCCAAATAAACATATACACATGTAGTCTTTCTCTGGGTTTCAAAATGGTAAATTACATTATTTTCTATGGAATAATAATATATTGTTATTCTAGCAAAAATGAAAATCATCTCTATTTTTCATTTTCATTTTTTTCAATCAGGATAAGATAAACCTTGCTAGTAAAAGGTAAGCTCCAGGAAGACAGGTTTGTTTTTCTTTTGTCTCTATATTACCACAGACTGTCATAGTTATTAGCATACAATTGGCATTTAATGAAATTTAGTTGAAATGAATTGAAAAGATCACCATGATTTAATATTTGAAGATGGATTCACATTTATAATGTAGGACTGGATAAATGCAAACATATTTTGAGGCAAATAGCTTACATCTTCCCTAGCCATTACCTGTGATTTATCTAAGTTATTTTTTGCCCCCTTTTTTCATTTCCAAGCGAAACCAAAACCAATCATGTTTCAAAGGAACAAACAAAATAGATTTTAAAACGGCACTCACTGTATTATCCAAGTAAGTGAAGTACAACAGTGTAATCAAATTCGCAAACCACAGAATCCATAATGATGGGGAACAAGCGCATCATATTGTCATGGCAACAGGATGTCTTCTTAGGTTTATATTTGTGTGGTGTTGCATATCTATAACTTTAAAAGCTTATCCTGGTCTTTCAGATGGGAGTTTGAACAGCATCTACAGTATGTGATGAAGATTCCCAGTGACTCATTATTTATCAAGCAGCGTTTGGATGTACTTAGCACTGACAAGGGTAAACTGATAGCTTTGCATCAACAGTTACGTTTTCTATTTTTTTTTTTTTGACTTGACTCTTTGGTGCTTAGAACTGTGGAACAGAGATTCTCTTCCTATGCTTCTTAGTATGTGATTTTGCTTTACGGGTTATTTGTAAATATATATTTTTCATCTTAAAGTACAAAACTTAAAGAACAAAACAAACAGCAAACCACCAAAATATTATATATCCAGATAGCTCCATTTTATCTTGAAGAAAATTCCGAAACTAATGGACTTTGCCATGCTCTCAGTCCTCTATACTAGGATGTTTTTTACTTGTAAAGTGAAGGAAATTACTGAGCCATTGACTAGATTGTTACCTATTGCAATGCCCTTGTCACCTTTAACACTGAGTTTCATTACAATGGAAAGAGGAAAGAGTCCAGAATATAAAGAATAAAAGACGTGGGAAGAGTTCAAAAATTACTGTTGCAATGTGTGCTTAGAAGCTGTAAATTTCCACTACCATTCCCTTTCCCTGAATACTAGCTTCTGTCATTTCACCTTGTATTTATATTGTACAGTTGAAGGCAGTGAAGTGATTACGTCCTGGATGTAAAAGATGTCTACAAGTACAGTCATCCTGTAAAACAGCATGGCAAACTGGATCACCATTCTGGATTTAGATTTAAGCACCTGGGTCTGAATCCTGCCTTTGATAAGTAATAACCACATCCAGATCTTAATAATATTGATTGATTATGTTATCTGAGTGGGTGAGTCTTTTCTTATAATAAAATCTTCAAATGAGATAATATTTGGAAAGCACTAAACACATTGCCTTTTATTTACTAGGTGATATAGAAAGGTTTATTCTCTTTCAATTTCCTCAAATCAAAACCTCATTTTCCTCATCTGCAAAATGATAACATTTGCAGTGCCTCTCTTATAGCACTTTTGTAAAGAAATAACTATAATTCAAATTATTAATTAACAATTGGTAGACCAATCATGTCCCTTGATAATGATGATGCTATTTGTCCTTTGTTCTGGAAGAAGACAATGACTTCAGGAAGTTGATGACATGATAAGCACATGATTTGGGTTTGAGTGAAGTGGTTCTGTGCTAGGTCACTCACCTCACTTTCCCCTCCAGAGTCATCTGGGTCCAGTAGACAGATATGGAACAGGATGACTGGAGATAACCCTGGATGCAAGGTAATCAGTGTTTATTAATTTGTAAGTATAGATCATTTCTTTTTTTTTTTGCTAGGCAATGGGGTAAAGTGGCTTGCCCAAGGCCACACAGCCAGGTAATTATTAAGTGTCTGAGACCGGATTTGAACCCAGGTACTCCTGACTCCAAGGGCCGGTGCTTTATCCACTACGTCACCTAGCCACCCCTTAGTGTTTATTAATTTGATCAAGGTCACACAGCTAGTAAGTTTCTGAGGTTGGATCCAATCCTTCTGACTCCAAGGCCAGTGCTCTATTCACTGAATTACTTAATTTCTCTAAAGGATCCAGAAGAACCTGTGGGGCTTGGACAAGCATCAGAAATTGAACCCCATAAAAGTCACAGTGCCAAAGTACTGTTGGGTAGAAGGCTTGCATTGAAAAAGCAAACTCTGAACTGAAGTAGGCATCATGTCCCTTTTTCAAATATTGAATAAATTTTACTTCATAACTCATATTTGAATATTATAGCAAAGATTGTAAATAACAATGACCTTGAAATATTGGAAGGGCAGTTTGTGTATGATCACACATTCCTATGGCATGAGACAACTGGCAGTACTGAGAGTGTTCTGGACTTCAAGTCAGAAAAGATCTAGGTTCAACCCAATTGAAATTCATTTGATCTTTTGGGGTCTCTCTCTTTTTTTTTTTTAGATTTTTCAAGGCAATGGGGTTAAGTGGCTTGCAAGGGCACACAGGTAATTATTAAGTGTCTGAGGTCGGATTTGAACCCAGGTCCTCCTGATTCCAAGGCCGGTGCTCTATCCACTGTGCCACCTAGCTGCCCCATCTCTTTTTTTTAATCTGCAAAATAAGAATAACATCCAGGGTGCCTACACTGTAGAGGTGCTGGCATTATCCTGTCTTCCTGTCTCCTCTATTTTTACTTCACTCCCATTCATATTATCTGGTCCAGTGGCACAGACTTTTTTCATGGTCTTAACCTAAGACCTTCCCTCTTCTGATACCTGTGTTTTCCCTGGATTTCTCCCATTCTTCCCCACAATCTCTGATTCTTGACTTCCTTCATGTACTATTAAAACTCTTACCTTCTACAAAAAAGCCTTCCTAGAGGTCCCTTAATGAGAATATCTTCCCTCTATTGAATATCATCATCTGGGTAGTGTAACAGGTCTGTAATGATGAAAACTTGAGTTCAATTCTGGCCTTAGAAACTTATTAGTTATAGAACCTTGGAAAAGTTGTTTAATCTTTGTTTTCTACACTGTCCTCATATTATACATACATATACATATACATATGTGTATGTATATGTAGTGGGAGTAATAATAGTACCTACCACACAGGGTTGTTGTAAGAATCAAATGAGATAATAAAGTGTTTAGACCATTAACTCTATAGGTAAATGCTATCCATATGAATTTTAGCTAGTAGTAATAGGCATACTAGTAGTAAGAGGAAGAGGAGGAATAGTAGTAGTGGTAATAAAAGTTTATTGATTTGACTGTGAAAATTAATGGTAAAAATATTTAAGTGAAGATTGCAAACTTGGCAGAGTAGATATTGAGTCAGTTTCAGATTAATGAAGACCTGTGTTCAAGTCCCACCAAGTAAGTGGTGCAGTGGATAGAGTACTAGTCCTGGAATCAGAAGGACCTGAGTTCAAATCTGGTCTCAGACACTTGCCACTTACTAGCTGTGTGACCTTGGGCAAGTCATTTACTCCTTACTGCCTCACATCCAGGGCCATCTCCAGTTGTTCTGATTCATATCTTGCTATTGGACCCAAAAGACTCCAGAACAAAAAGTGAGATGGTGACTTAGCACAGCACCCTCTCACTCAAATTCAATTCACTTGCCATCGCCTTCCTTTTTTTCATGGTCTTCTTTGAGAACATCATCCTGATAATGGTTATATGATCCTCAATGAGTCAGCAAGCTTCTTAGTGTCTGAAGCTATTCACAGTGACCTTAAGTTGGTCCAGTATTTAGTATGTGGCAACACAAGATATTTAGCACATTAGCAAATAGTAACCAGATAATAAATGCTAATAGTCTGAATTGACCAAGTTTCAGAGCAGGCATCAATGTACTTTGGTACAGCAAATTTCCTTACTAACATTTCCCTATACAAATGGAAGCATAATTCTAGTCTGAAACAATATGTAAGTCAACTTTGGAAACTTTATAATGTTATAGAAATGTCAACTATTATTCATTTTGAAGTTCCAACAAAGGGAAATGAGCAAAATGTTTCATTTGTGTTTTGTTTACAGGGTATCCTTTCCTGGATCAAGGTTTTGAGTGTGTTATCAGCTAGGTTCAAGGAGCAGCTACATTTGTGGTTCTGATAATGACTAGTTGTTCTATTATTTTTCATGTGGAAAGTAACTGTCTTTCATGGAAGATTTGTGAGTCCCATTTAATTGATATCTGTAAATCTTTTTTCCCCTTTTCTTCTGTATAATCCTTGGGCATAAACTCCTACAGGAAAGGGGAAAGAATTTATAATATGAGATGAGAAGAGCGAAGCTCTCCTTTCTCCAGGCTGCAAAAATCAATCATCCATTTTGGTTGCAGAGCCGAATTGACAGTGCTGCAGGATATCTCTGATGATGATGTACGTGGCCTGCCTATTGCTATAAGAGAGACAATACTTTCTTACTGAGCTTTGAGTCAGAATTTCCTAGGCATAATTTACTCACCAGTCTGGAAATGAGTTAGGTACTTTGGGAAGTGATGTTGATTTTCCTAGTTCACTCAGAAACCATTCCATTAATCTCTCCTCCTGGGCAGTCAAGAGACCCCAAGTGTGTGGTCAGAGGGGAGTCAGTTACCCATTAAGTATCTGATGCCTCGTGAGTTATGGGATTTTGCTCCAGGATTCATCTCATTAAAAGAAAAGCTGCCTGTTTTTTAAACTGCCTATCATAATAGTAGATTTTATATTAGCATGTTGGATAAAGGGACAAGATGGGATGCATGGTAGAGGATAAGGAGAAAGAGCTTTTAGGGAAGAGAACTTAGAAAATCATGGACCAAAATCCTTTAAACCTAGACTTTCCTATGACCCATATCATTACAGAGTATCAGATTTGGAAGGGAATTTAAAGGATATAGAGATAGAGATAGAGATAGAGATAGAGATAGAGATAGAGATAGAGATAGAGATAGAGATAGAGATAGAGATTAGATAGATAGATATAGATATAGATATAGATATAGATATAGATATAGATATAGATATAGATATAGATATAGATATAGATATAGATATCATACCTAAGAAATAGTCATCCAATCTTCCCTTTAAGAACTTCCAGGGAAATAAATAAATCTCAAGCCAACTCAGTGGTAAAATGGATAGAGAATGGGACTTGGAGTCAGGAAGAGTCTGTCTCAGATACTTCCCAGTTGTGTGATCTTGGATAAATTTTTTTGAACCTTTATCACTTTCAGTTTCCTCAGTTATAAAATGGAGATAACAATGGAAAATATGTCTAAGAATGGTTACATGAATAAAATGAGCTAATATTTTTAAAAAGCATTTTGCAAATCCTAAATATTATATGAATATGAACTATTCATTGCTATTTATAAAACAATTCATTCTACTTCAGAATGACCACTAAGGTCCCCCAATCTTATTCCAGGACCAAAAATGGCCTCTTCTCAATTGTCACATATTCAAATCTGCTAGTTCCTTCACTTCTCGATCAAACAGAATGTCTCTTCTCTCTTTCAATATTATACTCATAAACACTTGAATAGCATGTCATATCTCTCCTCCTCCAGTTTCTCTTCCTCAGTTCCATCATCTCAACATTATTCACCATCCTGATTTTCTTCTTGAAGACTCAATGAAAAAAATGAATATTTTTTTCTGATACATGAGTGAACGAATGAATGAATGAACAGAAGTGAATGAATGAATGAATGAAATGGAACTTAAATGCTCATATATATTAGACACTTTGTTAAGTGATAGAAATACAATACTAAACCTTGAAGTGCTTCCTTTAAGGAGCTCATTTTAATTTGTGTGCTTTAAGGTGGTTGTTCTTTGGTCTAGGAAGTTCCAAAATTTATGACTGGTGCTAAAAAACATATTATATTACCATACCCTTTCCAGTAGTTATGATATCACTTATCTCTGATTCCCTAAATGATAAGAATGTGTGTGAGAGGGTAAGTGAGAGAGAGAGAGAGAGAGAGAGAGAGAGAGAGAGAGAGAGAGAGTGTGTGTGTACATGTGTTTATGGGGAAGGGAGGATGATTCAGAAATATTGGTATAGAAGATCACTGCTCTCAAGTGTCCTATATAGTTAGAATTCTGAGGGAGGAAAGCCATAGTGGTAGTTTACACACACACACACACACACACACACACACACACACACACACACACACACATCATTTCCACATTTCTACCAATACAAATTAAATCTCTGTGCTTTACTCCTCTTTCCTCCTTTTCTTATCACATTTCATTGTCTCAATGATATCATTTCACTATACCTGCCCCTTCTCCCAACCCTTGAACTTCATTGATATATTCAAGGTTACAGATAATGTAAAACAGAGCTAACAGAGATCACTCCAGCAAAAGGTCAGGGAACCTTGTTATAAATCATTGAGTTTCAAGGTAGAACACTGATAAACCACAATCTTCCCCCACTAGTAATGAGTAAGATAAAATGAGAAAAACATAAAGGCAGAACATCAGCTAAGCAGAGAATACATAGGTTGCTAATTTCTGTCCTTTCTGTTTCTTCTGTTTTCAGTGGAAGGAACTGAGCTGACTCACTAGCAATTCAGTAATAAGGATTTCAAAAGTTTACAGATAATAAAGCTGATTTAGCAACAATTCAGTAGTAAGTCTTTCAAAGACTTATAGGTAATAAGCTATGAAGGAAAAAATCTGACCGATAATAATGGGAAAGGAAATTTTCACAACTTATTTTCATAGCAATAAAAATAATTTACCCAGCATTACATCAAAATAGTTGAATTTTGTGAGATGGTTTATTAGTTCACCTTCCTAAAATGACAGGAAAGCTGTTGATTGTTTTTGAAAGAGTAAAACCATGTTGTATGTTTGTTCAATAATACTCTTTTTAATTCTAAAACTTCTATGATTTTTTTTGTTCTGCTTACTCTCGCCACGAATGCAGATTGCAGGCTGGTAACATAACAATGCACTCTACAGATTTTTAATTTTTAATATGTTTAAGGAGAGAAAGTATTTGTGTATATTTGTATGTGCATGTTCATTTATGGGCAGGGGAGGAGAGATGATCTCTCCCTACCTTCTAATCTCTAGGAGATAGAGAACCAATCTTAGAGTCAAGAAGAGATAAATCCTGCCTCTGATTCACCATGACTCAGTGACCCTGGAAAAGTCATTTAATCTCTCAGTGTTAGCTACAAAGCTAAGACTATAATTGACAAAACAGAAGCTTATCTGCATTGATAGAGAGAGTTTCCTCACTTAAGAGTTCCTTAAACTAACAAAATCTTTGGTCTCTTTCCTAAGTCTATAACTTTGAAGAATTCCCCATGTATAGTGATGGAAGAAAATTATTCCCTGTGAATAACCTATTCCAGTAAAATCACAGATCTGGTTTTTTTAATCCCTATTGTTATAGTTTTCAAAAGATTTGTCATCACAAATTGGTGGTTTGAGGGTTTTTTGTTTGTTTTGTCCTTTATATCAAGGTCTAGATCCATGTCTAACTTCAAAAATGTACAAGGAGATTAGTTAAGGACCAGTGATACAAAGATGACACCAAAAATAATAATAATGACAATCTCTGTAGATATGATAACCACATGTATATATGATTATGTGTTTACATACATAAGATGCAAGAACCCTTGGAGACAAAGTGCATTTAGGATTTTGATGAAGCGACTATCACTTTAGTTACAGGGATTAGGGAAGACTGGAGAAAATGGTAACTGATCTATCTTTAAAAGGAAGAGAAAAATTTCAATAGACAGAGACATGGTATCATGATTTTCCAGGAATGAAAAATGAATCCTCAAGCTGAGAATACAGGTTGCAATTAGGCTATGCAAGTCATTTAATACCAGAATAAGTTATCTTGTCTTATAGATAAGTATCTATAAGAAAACCTAGTTAAATGACTAAAATCTTAAGTATTAGGAAAATAACATGAAAGAAAAAATTTGGGGAAAGCAATCTTCAGATTTAAAAAAAAAACCTAAACATAATAGCAGAACAATTCTACACAACTCACTACATTATTAAATTGAGTTGTCTATATTGACTAAACTATCTAATTCTTTGATCTAGGACTCCCAATACAATACATGTTGATGAAGAAAATCAAAGATAAATGAAGTCCAATTATGTGTATGTATACACATATGTATACACATATATGTATATAAACACATCCAGGTATTATTTGCAACACTCATTTTAAAAGGAAGTATACTATATGCCAGTGGCAAACACTTTTACAATATTATCCTATTTGGTATAAACAAAATAAAAAAGTGTCTATTATTGGAAAAAAACCAACCCTGTATAGAAATCTAGTAGCATGTTATTGTTAGTAAAAGACAAATACAAATAATTCAGAAGAAAAAGCAAATTATTCAGAAGAGAATAAACAAAAGAGAACACTATAAAATCATTCAAACAACCTACATGGGAAATAGCAAAAAAGTTTTATCTTGAGAAACGAAAAATCAATAAAATTCCCAAAGAAATGTGTAAAGATACATACCATACCCTCATGAAAGAAAAGTGAGGTCTATAAGGATGACCTGTTGTATACCTATCTAGCCAGATGAAATCAAGGAAAACAGATAGTTTTGGCTTATTTGGTTTTCATAATCAGAAAAAAATAAGATTCACTTTGGAAAGGAGGGATTTGAAGTAATAGGAGCATCGACAAAAGGACAATAAAACATTTAGAAAAATAAAATCCCCCCAAAGGAAAAAAAATAGGTATGTGACTTTTGTATGACCTGCAGACCTTTGATATTTTGTTTCTTATTCTTGACTTGTATTTTTGCAAAAATAAAAAAAAATTGTGCGATCTTCTCTAGCCTATCATTGTATTGAGAACATTGAATATTAAAATATGTTGATTTGCTTTTAAGGTACTATAAAGATCTATCTTGATTTTATTGCCTACCACTCTTCAGGAGATTTTAAAATGTAGTTTTCTTCATTGTAGTATTTTTTTTACCAGTACTTAAGGCATGCTACAATATAACTAAGGGTTCCCATTAAGTTAGGTTTGTTATTTGCTTTATAATATGTGATTAAAGCCAACTTTGTCAACTGCTTTTTATGTATCTCCAAGGAATTCCTAAAAACCATACTACTATTTAGTAAAACTTTGTTTTGTATCCTGGGTTCTTTTAAACTAGGAATGTCAAGTGAAAATAATTTCCCCCTATGAGAAAGAAAGATGAACAACTGATAATTACTTCTAAAGGGAATGGTCTTATAGAATGCTTAGACTATTTTTCAGTCACAGCCATTTTTTTTCTTGAAAGTTCATGGCACGGTCAAATAGCTCAACACCAGAAGTAGATAAGTTTTATTCATGAGAATACAACTTTACAAAATACATCACCACCTGCTTTACAATGGTGACCTAAGGACCACATGAACTTTCCAACTAATTCCAGGTAAAATCTCCTGGGATTGGTCTCCTCAATTTAGACTAGGAATCATTGAGAGTAGGGACTAAATTAACTTTTAAATTTGTATCCTTTGTACAGTATTTTGGGGAACGATATGGAGCTATGCCCAAATAGTAATGAAAATGTTCATTCCCTTTGCTCCAGCAATTCAATTCTAGGCCTATAGAAGAAATCATAAAAAATAGGAAAAGTCTCACATGTTCCAAAATATTCATAGCAGCTCCTTTTGTAGTGGCAAAGAATTAGAAATTGAGGGGGATGCCCTTCAATTGCGGAAATGGCTAAACAAATGATTGTATAGGAATACAATGGAATATTATTGTTCTATAAGAAACTATAAAGAATCAAACTCTAGAGAAGCATGGAATGATTTATGGGATCTGATGTTGAGCAAGGGGAGAAGAACCAAGAGAGAAATGTACACATCAACAGCATCACTGTGGGTTGATCAGCTTTGATGGAAGCAGCTCCTCTCCATAGTTCAGAGAGCTAGAACAATTGCATTAGACTAACTATGGACCATATTATCCCCATAATATAGGGAGGAAATTAAAAATAAAGAAAAACAAAGCAAAACAAAACAAAAACAAAAAATAACCCTTTGGAATCTGATGAACACTTTATAAAAAATATCTCTTATGTATCCCTTTCCCTTAATCCTAATTCCTCATACCCAAAATGACTATTCTGTAAATATCTTTATCAAAAATATGTGTATATAATGCTAACCTGACTGTTTGTTGTTGGGGGGGGCAGTGAGAAGTGAAGGAAGGGTAAAAGGAAAAATCTGTAATGTTAAAATATATATGGGGGCGCGGCTAGGTGGCGTAGTGGATAAAGCACCGGCCTTGGAGTCAGGAGTACCTGGGTTCAAATCTGGTCTCAGACACTTAATTACCTAGCTGTGTGGCCTTGGGCAAGCCTTAACCCCATTGCCTTGAAAAAAAAAAATATATATATATATATATAGGTGGATATGGATAAAAACACTAGAAAGTTTAGGAATAAATGTAGTTTTCCTAGAAATAATAAACAGTATCTATCTAAAACATCAAAGGACAATTATTATTATTATTATTATTATTATTATTATTACAAGAAACAAAGACAATTTATTGTTGCTTTTTTATTTTTTCTTGTTCTAAACAAGCATAAAAAAGTCTCCAAATAGGACAGAAAAAAATGATTACATAAAAAAAGATTTCTTATGTTCTCTTTGCTTTGTAAAAAAATATATATATACATATATATGTATATATATTATATATAAAATATCTTTTTCTTTATTCCTTTCTTCCTTCCTATCTGTCTGGCTAACTCCCTGTCCATCCCAGACTGGAAAGACTGGAAAGTACAAGGATCTAATCCTACTTCTGAATGACTCTGACCTCGTGCTCATTTAAACTAGGTCAGGGAATCCTCCTTAGACAGATTGGTGGTTTCCCACTTTGTGAGTTTACTATATTAGTACTAGATTTATAACAGACATCTGATTAGTGTTAGCCTTTGTAGTTCCAATTTCTGGACTTCAAATTATCTAATCCACAACATGGGTCATAGAACATATTCTTATCTAAGATGCTTTGTTTGTTTCTTGCTGAATTTCATGTTTATTTTTTATGTGCATTGAAAAGTTTTTAAAATATCTTATTTTCTATTTTTTCCTTTTCTTTTGGCAATCCTATCCTAATTCTCCTCTCCCCACCCTGAATTTCCCTCTAAATAAAAAAATGACAAACTCAATCTTTGTAAAATCCATACCTGAGCAAAACAAATAGAAAAGACTTCCATATGCAAGCAAAAAAATTCATAATCTGTACATTTAGTTTATCACTCTTTTGTATTGTGTTTCCCAATTATTCTTATGGAATGTTGTTTATCATAACATTTGATAAAGTTCCAAACTCCTTTACATACTCTATTTTTGCCACTTTTAAATCTAAGTGCCTATACATACTCCTAGATTGAGGAATAATGACATATAAATAAAGGAAATCAAAGATGGGAATAAATTTCCAATTTATACCCAGATACTCATAGATGCACTCTTTTCAATACAAAGGCAATAAAGGAAAGGAAGGATGAAAATTTATTTAATTATGTTATTGTATAAATTGTCCTCCAGGTTCTGTTCATTTTAACTGCATTAACTAAAACAAACCTTTAAGGATTTCTCTAAAACTGTTCCTATCATTATTGGTTATGATACCCAAGTATATTATCATATTTATAAGTCTCAAATTTTTTAGACATATCACAGTTGATAGACATGGCCATTTACTTTTTCTGTGCTACAACAAAAAAGTACGGCTACAAAGCATATGTAAACTTTTATACATACACACACACACACACATATTACCTGAGGTATTGGCTTCTTGAATTTTTCCTCAGAATATTAAACCTTTTATGAGAAAAGTATACTAAACATCTGTTTTTCTTGGGCAACTTCTTCTCTAATATTAAGCATTACTGATCAGGCAACAACTTTTCAAAATATCATCAATATTGCCCAGTTCATTTTCTGTGATCTTTCATATCATCTGTTTGGACATGAGCACTGCCCTTAACCTCTAGACATGAAAGCTGCTTTCTACCATGATCCTTTAAATTGTTTATAACATGGACTTTTATGTCAAAGTCATATCCATTTGCAGCACATTCTATGATAAATGGTAAGAGATGTTGGTCTAAATCTAATTTCTACCAGACTGTTTTCTAGTTTTTAAGATAAGTTTTTTTTTTATCAAATTCAGTCCTTACTTTGCAGATGAGGTATTCTGATGCATTATACACACACACACACACACACACACACACACACACAAATACGTGTGTGTGTGTGTGTGTGTGTGTGTGTGTGTGGTGTAGTGTAGTGTTAGTTTTCAGGAGATCTGCAATGTGAAAGAATCAATTTATTAATTTATTTTAAGGAATCTAAAAATATGTAAATAGGAAAGAAACATTTTAACTTGGGAAGTCTCTTTAAACGTATTACTTTTGATCAATATCTTCCTATGGTTAAGAAACTAGTCAAAGAGGTTAAGTGACATTAAGATTCATTTTAATATTAGATGGTCTTGGAACTATAAAATGAATCAGCAGTCAAGGACCCCATTTGAAGTTTTGTTGGGCAAAGATACTGTAGTAGTTTGCCATGTTCTTCTTCAGTTCAGTTTACAGATGAGGAAACTGAGACAAACAATTAAATGACTTTCTCAGGGTCACATAGCTAGTGATTGATCAGGGACCAGATTTGAAGATGAGTCTTATTGACTTCAGGTCAAACATTTTATTCATTCACGTGATTATTCCTATCTAGCTATTAATAATGGAGAGAATAACATAATACACTGACCAAATATCCAATGTGAGAAGCTAGGGATTTCATAGAGCTAAAGGATGATGATGACATTTTTGTTTTCTTTTTTTTTGTTTGTTTTCCTACCCTCTACAATTCTAGGAGTTTAATTGCTACCCATGTGTAATAAGAAAATGACAGTTTCACTGTGAAGATATTCTAAAATAATTGGTGCCCAGTATATTAATATTCCATGTTAAGTGAGAATATATCTTTGTTCCTCTATTTATTTTTAGTTATTATCATGATTTGATAAACAGCTTAGCAATTGATTATGAAACTAATGAAAATCAAACATCACGAAACAAAGTTGCATTGTTCATTATTCAGGACATATTTTTAAAAGGAATAAATATTATAGTGATCCTTTGTGTGGCATTTATGAGAATATGAAATTGTACAAAAGATTCTAATACAACCCCCCCAAAAAAGATCAGAAAATATTACCAATGTTTGGCATCTTTAAAACGATGGAACACCACAGAATTTTCAAAGAAATGAAAAGTAAAATTATTTTCTTGTTTGCTAAGCTTCAGCAAGCATGTCTGGTCCATAAAATCATAAACTAGAAAGGAGAAAATAGGGGACTTCAGTGCAAGGTAAACAAATGAGGCAAAGTGGAAGATAGAAACACACAACTGTGAAGTGGAGATTAAAAAGGGACTCCTGAGAGAAGGTGTTGGGCTAGGCTCTCTTTAGCTGTCAACTTTTCAACATTTTGGTGCATTATTTTTAGTTTTTTTTTAAAGCACTCAATACAAATCTTACAGAATGACAAAAGCCACTCTTTTCCTACAGATCTATAATTCTAGACTAGCGGGGTGGAAAATAATAGCCTCTCAGTACCAAACCTTCACTTGTCAACTTCTGCTAATTTGCAAAGGCTGTTGGAAATATGTTCCTTCAATATCAGAAAATAAAGAATTGGGGAAAGTAGGAAACACTTGGCATGGAAGTCCTGACTTCATGTAATTGCTTTAAAGCACTTGGAGATCTCTTCTCTGCCATCACATTCCAGACCTGTTATGCAGAAAAATAGCCTAGAATCCAGAAGACCTGAACTCACGTCACATCTCTCATCTATATAGGTTCTATTTCTCTGGGCAAGTCACTTAACTTCTTTGTTGCCCTAGGCCACTGAGACTTTAAGTGGCAAAAGAGATGTCAACTTTCATTAGTATACAAAATTTCCTCCCCATAGTGATCAAAATAATCGGACTATTATCTATATCTAAATCTATGCTTTTAACTGAAGCCCAGCAAGTCAGGAAGCTTAGAAATTTTGTTATATCCATATCCTCTCTGCCTTTACATGCTTTGTAATTAGGAAGTTTTATTAATTTTGTAGTTGCACACCTATTTTTTTCTCATTAGTTACAAGGGCTGTGTTTTTGTAATGAATGTTTTATTGAAGACTTGCATCTCAGTCATTTCTGATATCACACAGACTCTTCCTCAATCTGATCCATTTACACATTGATCCTCTCCTAAAGAACTATTAGACAAACTAGAGAACAATTAAGCAAAACCAGTCAATGCTGAGGTCATAGTTGACAATATTCAGAGTTATATAATAAATGCTAACTGTCCCACAAAATAAGGAAGGTATAGGCTCCTCATGTCTCCTCTTGGTTCAAAATCAATTACTATTGTGCAACATTTGGCTCCATTATACATTTTTTTCATTAGTAGTCATTGTTTATATATTTTCTATTTTTGTTTGTTTTCTTCTGTCTGTATCAATCACGTTTTTTTCCTCTGACTTTTTTTCATTTGCCAAGTCATAAAGGGCATGATGTTCATATACCTTAATTTGTTTTGCCATTCCTTAAAAAATGGACATTTATTTTCTTTCTAGTTCTTCTATTACAAATTGCCATTAAAGTTTGATATCAGTTTTTAATAAGTACCTGATGCAAAGATATTTTTCCCAATTGTCAGTTTTTCTTCTTATTCAAATGGCATTGATTTGAAATTGTTAAACCCTGTTGAGAAATCGCCCATGCCTATTTCATTATCTGGTAATGTGAAGATCCCATGGGGCTAATAAAAAGTAATAGGGTGTTTATTAACCCTATGCCATAAATTAATTATGATTTTTTTAACCTGACAAAAAACTTCCTTACATGCAGAATATTGGGTGTTAAGTTTAGACTAATCTGTTTTGACATATACCATTGATTGCTATCTTTCATATTCAAAGAAGACTATGACATCATATGAATGATGTGATGACACATACATTATATTGATTAAAGTGAGGGAAATGTGCAAAGATTTCCTTCTCATTTTCTTTTCTAGAATTGTCTTAACTCACTGGCCAGATAATATAGGAAAGGGTGAATGCCTTTCCTATGACATCACATTGCAGTAATGCTTGGCAAACTATCAGTATGATATTTTTATGGTAACAAACTTCCCACAGGACAGTAAAAGTAATCTGTCTCATGATGGTCTAATTCATCAGTGAGGTAATATTTGACAAGTTTTTGACAGTAGGACAAAGCTAACCTTTTACTCAGTGATCTATGTTACTCAATTCTGCAACCATACTCTCTTTAACACTCAAAGATTTTGATTTTCTGGAAGCTGCCCAGAAGATCAAGGGAGTAATGCTGCTGGATCATTTATGGTAAGAATTATGAGGGCATTTGATTGTATTTTTTCCTCTGATTTTCATTCTTGATTAATGAAAGCGTTCTTGGTAAATGCTTTCACTCTGCTCTATCTTGCACCAGTCCAAGAATTTCACCTGTAACAGAATATGAATGGCTCTGGTCATCTTCTTAATCATGGTCCCAGTTCTGAAAGTCAACAAGCTAGAACCAGGGTCATATTCTATTAATTTTAGCTGGGCTATCCAGGCAACTTGGGCATGCTTTGAACACTATAATTTTTTCAGATTAAAAGTTTAGGGCCACATGGGACCTTAAATTTAAAGCATCAAGGGGGGCATTGAAGTTGGGGGTTGGGACAGGCAACTCTTCTCAGCAGTTCAGAAAGATAGAACAAACGTATTAGACCAGTTATGGACAATATTATCCCCAGAGGAAGAAAAACAAAACAAAACAAATAAACTAAAAAAAAACAACCCTTCAGAATCTGATAAACACTTTATAAAAATTTTCTCTTATGTATCTCTTTCCCTTAATCATAATTCCTCATACCAAAAATAATCTGTAAGCATGTTTATTAAAAATATGTATGTGTGATGCTAACCTGACTGTTCATCACTGAGGGGAGGGGGGGGGTGTGGGATGGGAGGGTGGAAGGAAATTTTATAACTTAAAAATATACATGTGCATATGGATGAAGAAACACATAATTTTCTAAAAAAATTCAATGACTTCCAAATTCAACACAATAGCACAAAAACAGAAAGGAGTGTACTATAAGATTGGGGAGGAATCTTAACCAATTGTGTGTGGAAATGATGGATCACAAAAAGTAAAAAAGGTAATTTTGTTTGCATGCTGTTGAAAAGCTTTAACATGGAAAAAATTACTTCATTTAGGACAAGAAAAGAAACTTTTTTTGGGGGGGAAACCTTTCCATAAAACATCTGAGTATAGCCCAATATGTGATCTATAGGGAACTATTATATAAGATCAAGAATCATTCTCTCAGAGAAAAGTAGTCAATAATATGAGAAATAGTTCTCAAAAATAAAAGTGCAAATAGCAATCACATCAAAGTTGTCTTTATGTTTTATTTATTAATTGAAATGAAAATAAAATAGGATTTTACACCAAAATGTTTAGAATGTTAAAAATTGCAAATAACAAAAGTACTATGCATAAAAAGCAGTATGGACATTACAGTGGAACTTTGAATGGGCCCACAAATTTAGGAAAGCAATTTCAAAGTTTGATAAAAATATTTACATTTTTTGACCCAGAGCTTTAATTATTATGTACATTCCCTAAAGTGTTTACAGAAAGCAAGATGTACAAGAAAATATATAATGCTCATGTATAATAAAATATTATTAGCAACACTCTTGTGGTAGATATGGAAACAAAACAGAGGTCATTCAATTAAAGAAAAGCCAAACCAATCATACTACATGAATGCTATAGAACAATTATGTTCTTTAAAAAATGAACATACTATTCAAGGAGAAACCTAAGAAGGGTTTTGTGAATTAATACAAAATGAAATAAGAAGAATGAAGAGATTATTATTCACAATGCTAAAATATAAATGGAAAGATTAAATTATAATAATTTAATGATAAGGAATAGAAAAAATAAGAAAGAATGTGACATTCTCCCACTTCTGCAGAGATGGAGGATTATTCACAGGGAACATTGCATATGGTGTCAGACTGTTGTTTAATTTTGCTGAACTGCTTTTTTTTAAATCCTTTTTTTTTTAGTTACAAGAGTTTTCCTTGGTAGGGAAAAAAATTGTAGGGATATTTGCAGAAATGAAAAAAAATGTTAAAAAGAACAAAAAGTTATTGTTTGTTTTAATAAGTTGCAGAAAGAAAAAAAGAGAAGTGAACAATTGCTTCAGCTTCATGGTATCCTTAAGTTACCAGTCAGCAACTTCAGTGGAGTGAGAAAAAGCAATCTGAGGTCATTTTTGAACAACCAAACCAAACCACAATCTGATCACTCTTCCATCATGCAAAACTAACCAAGGCATAAGTACACATATAAACACAAACAGATGAATTCTGAAATACTCTCTTTCTACATGAGTATTTTAGAGTTTTCCTAAAGAAATGATCTCCATCAAAGTACCTGGGACCTCTAAGATGTTTTGTTTAAATGAGTACTTTGCTCATATTTTGGGCTTTTCTTTTTTATGTTTTGAAAATAACTTTTCTTTACACCTTTAGTTTTTATGTAACATTACCATTAGGAGATCTCTTCACCATGATCCTAAACTGTGGACAATGTGGTGAATTTATAGTCAAGAAACCTTGAGTTGAAATTCAATGTGACTTTTTTTTCTGCTACAATATATATTTCAAAAATGGTGATTGATATACAGGAGAGATTTTTTTACCTTAATGTGAATTTTGAGTTGGTTTATGCATTATTTTTTTAATTTTACAATTTTTACCCCAATCTCACTTCCCTCCCCATACCCCCCCCACAGAAGGCAGTCTGATAGTCTTTAGATTGTTTTCATGCATGTTCTAAATTGAATGTGAGAGAAAAATCATATCCTTAAGGAAAAAATAAACATAAGAGATAGCAAACTTACTCATACACAAGATAATTTCCTTTTAAAATTAAAGTTGATAGTCTTTGGTCTTTGTTCAAACTCCACAGTTCTTTCTTTGGATACAGATAATATTCTCCATCGCAGAAACCCTAAAATTGCCCCCTGATTATTGTACTGATGAAATAAGCAAGTCCATTAAGGTTGACCATCATCCCCATGTTGCTGTTATGGTGTACAATGTTCTTCTGATTCTCCTCATCTTGCTCAGCATCAGCTCATGCAAATCCTACCAGACTTCCCTAAATTCTCATCCCTCCTGGTTTCTAATAGATCAGTACTGTTCCATAATGTACATATACCACAATTTGTTCAGCCAATCCCCAGTTGATGGGCATTTACTCAATTTCCAATTCTTTGCCTTCACAAACAGAGCAGCTATGAATATTTTTGTGCACATGATATTTTTACCCTTTTTCATGATCTTTTCAGGGTATATGCCCAGTAGTGGTATTGCTGGATCAAAGGAATGAACATTTTTATTGCCTTTTGGAGTGTAATTCCAAATTGTTCTCCAGAAAGGTTAGAGGAGTTCACAGCTCCACCAATGATGTATTAGTGTCTCAGATTTCCCACATCCCTTCCAACATTGATCATTGTCTTTTCTGGTCATATTGGTGCATATTTTTGCAAATCTTTTAATTTATCTTGCTCTCAGTTCCTCAGAAGTAACATGAGAAGATGGGATTGCATGATGTTTAAGATTCCATTTTCATTATGTTTGATTGATGAGCCCTTATAACAAGAACGAAAAATCCATACTCCAAAAATGCATGATGCAGTTACTATGAGACAAAGTATATCATATTTTTCTCTAATAGTCACTTTTTTAAGGAGGAGCCTTAAAAGACATATCCCTACTGTCTCTTTTTTTGTTGTCTTCCTCACCCAAAAAGAAGTTAGTAGGTTTCATTACATATTTTCCAGAACAATAATTTTTCGGTTACTCAATCTTTGATTCCCTTTTAGGGATCTTTTAATCGAGTCTAAAAGTCTTTGTGTAGTTTAATTAAATCTGCTACTTAGCTGACATTAGTTTCTAGAATTTTTTAAATTTCCTTAGAAATGGAATTCCATCTATTGCATCACAACAAATGAAATTTTTCTATTTTTGATGATTTTTAAAATCAAGAGTATTCAATATATCCATTAGAGGGCTCCTTTGAAAATCCAGATAGTCCAGATAGCTTATAATTACAGGTGAATTGGAACCAGAATCTTTAATGTTCTAAAACCTAATAGCCCACCAAAGAGAGGGAGAATTGTCATGTCAAACTAGATTTTTTACAATTTTATTTATTTAAGGGTGTCTTGCCTAAGGTCACAAAGCTAGCAATTATTAAGTGTCTGAGGCCACATTTGAACGCAGGTCCTTCTGACTCCAGGGCTGGTGCTCTATCCACTGCACCACCTAGCTGCCCCCTCAAACTAATTTTTTAAAGTGCAAGTTCCCTAAACTTGAAAGTATACAAAAATGAGTGGGAATGTATCTGTCAGGAAAGTTATAGTGACACCTCTGGTAATCCAGAAAATATAATTAATAATATAAATCATATTTATAATGCCCTTTATCATTTACAAAGTTTTCCATGTAATATCTCACTTGACCCTCAAAAGAATTCTGTAAGACCTATTATTACTTGTACTTTACAGATGAAGAAGAAACTAAGTTGATAAAAAATAAATGACTTGTCTAAAGGTACTAAGTATATGAAGGAGAGTTTCAACTCAGGTGTTCCTGATTTTAAGTTCAATATTCTATCTAATACATTTGGTTTTCTGCGCCTTGGCAGTGATGTCTTCAGTCTTATGATTTATTCCTTTGGAATATTATATTTTATTTTATGTATTTTAAGAATATTATTCTGAGGAGGAATTGATGGGTTTCACCCAACTTCCCAAGAGGCATATTGTACAAAAAAAGGTTAAGAATTCAAATTCTGCATATATATATATATATATATATATATATATATATATCCCTCCGCCACCTTGAATTTCTGTTATTTCCACCAGGTACCTCTTGAATACTCCATATCTATAACTTTTTCTTGATGATAACTTTCATCAATCTTGCTAATTGCAATTTCTCTCCCTGTGACATCATGTCTATGAAGCATATTGTTTGCAACTTGGTAAAATCCTTCATATCCTTTTAAATCATTTGACCTTTTTTTTAAGTTTTTGCTAGGCAATGGGGTTAAGTGGCTTGCCCAAGACCACACAGCTAGGTAATTATTAAGTGTCTGAGGCTGGATTTGAAGTCAGGTACTCCTGACTCCAGGGCCAGTACTCTATCCACTGCTCCACCTGGCTGCCCCGATTTGACCCTATTCTTCATGGGATTGAATGTTTATTTTGCGGGTCCCATCTCCATTATACTGGGGAACTAGAGGAATGAGCAAAATTATAATACCAGAAGAGCTGGGTAAATGGATACCATTCATTTTATCAGATCACTGAATTTTTTCCTCTTCTTGAATATAAAAGTCCCTAGGGTAAGACACTATGTATCCTGCCCTGTTCAGGATCAATTGTATTTTTGTCTTTCAGGGCCCACTGATCTCAATTTGTAGCTTCTTCTTTTCTTGGTCCCCCTCTTCATATCCCACAAGATTCCCAAGTTAAAAGCCTTCCCTTGGGTAAGATAAAACAGGGCCATAATGAAAGGCCTACTGCTTTTATCATGAGTGGCTGGTATAAATTTTCAAGTGCCTCAAACGTAGCTATAATGCACTGAAGAAAATCTCAAAGGTTTCATTCAGCTTTAGATTCTATCCCATAGGATTGCAAATTGGCCAAAGTTTTGCTCTAAGAAAAGAAAAAGAAAATGGATGATACTGGAAGACTCAATTTGATATCTATAACTGGGAAAGACATCAGAACCTCCCTATTATCTCCCAAACCTCCAGGCTTTCCTCTCATCAGTCTGTCTTTCCCACTTTCAAGAAAGTGATATTTCTAAAGCCCAGATCTGGCATAGTCAATTTGGTATTTAAACTTTAGTTTTAGCTCTCTATTACCATTAAAATAAAATTTAAAAAAATGATTCTGTTTATCTTATAAAGTCCTTCACATTCAGGCTCCTGTCTACCTTTCATGGATTTTTACATAATACTTTCCTTTATATATTCTTACGGCCCACTACACTTGGTCTTCTCTCTGTGCTAGACATGATGTGGTTTGCCATCTACAGAACTATATCTTTCCATGAGCTATCACCTCCCCATAGCTGGTTGATAACCTTCCTTCCTCAGTTCTTCCAGAAGAATTTCTAACTTCTTTTTAAAGTAAGCTCAATTGTCACATCCTGCATAAAACTTTTCCTAATTCTCCTATCTATAGATTCTCACTCTAAAAAATGCAAAATTATATATTTTATATATATATATATATACACACACACACACACACACACACATATATATATATATATATATATATATATATATATATATATATATATATATATATGCATGTACAAATATAACTTCTTCCTAAACCTTTCTTTCCTACTAACTTTCCTGGTTGTTGCTTGGTTGCTGTTCTTCACTCTCAAAGAGAATCAAAATGACAATACTATATTAGAGTAAAATTGCAATTTGTACAGCTGTTGCAGAGCAGAATATGAGCTTGGAAAGCTCTACCACAGTTTGGTCACAAATAAGACATGTAAACCTTTGGAGAGGATTTTTTACATTTACACATCTCATTTCTTTTGTGCTACAATTCTGCTTTGCTCATATCTTTTCTGAAGAGGGCATGGCATGCCGGGTGGTCTTGTGCTAGTGTCTCCTACATCACACAAAATTTTAAGAGAGACCTTGTAATGTCTTCGTACTGCTTCTTCTGACTATCACATGAACATTTGCCCTGTATGGGTTCTCCATAAAATAGTGTAAGCATGTGTTTGGCATTCAATCAATGTGGCCAGACCATCAAACTGTAGTACAGTGCTTGGTATCTTCTCCTGCCAGGTGATCTTCAGGACCTTCCTAAGACAATTCAGATGGAAGCAATTCAGTTTCCTGACATGGATCTGGTAGACTGTCCAGGTTTCAGAGGCATATGGCAATAAGGTTCATACTATGGCCCTGTTGACTTTCAATTTGATAACCAGTCTAATACTTCTTGTCTCCCAGATTTTGCCTCAAAGCCTCCCAAACACTGAGCTAACTGACAATGTGTATGCCAACTTTATTATCAATGTGTTCCTTCCTCCTTGGAAAGTATACTGCTAAGGTAAGTGAATTTACTTATATTATTCAGAACTTCTCCATTTGCTGTACTCCATGGCTACTCATATAGATGGTATAGTGTTGGCCGATGGAGCACCTATCTCTTTTGGTGATAATTGATAGGCCAAAATTAGCACAGATAGCAAAGAATCAATGCACTCTTTGTTGTATCTCAGTTTTCAGAGTCTACATTCAGTAGACAATCATCTGCTAATAGAAAAATCATGAACCAACACTCCCTTCACTTTGGTCTAGGCACCTTTTCAAGATGAAGAATTTACCAACATTGCAGTCGCTGACCTTGATGGCATATTTGTCCTTCTGAAAGGCATTTGACAACATGGCCTCCATTGCTGAAGCATAAGAGATTCATTGATTTTCTAATTCTAATTTCCCTATTATTGTAGGGGACACCAACATTTTCCTAGTACCAAAGGCTTACAAAAATGTGCTTGTCATTCTTGAACCCCCATTCTTTCTTTAATTCTATCAAATCTGATGATTTCATCTATGCAAAATCTCTAGAATATGCTCCCTTCTTTCCTTTGAACTGTCGGCACTCTGATATCCTCGTTACCTTACACCTGGACGATTGCATTTGTCAACTGGTCAATCTGTCTGCTTCAAATCCTCCCTCCATTGCAATCCATCTTCCATTTAGCCACTAAAGTTATTTTCCTCAAACTCAAGTTTAACCATGTCACCTCCTACTCAAACTCCAGTGATTTCCTATTCAACTCCCTCCCCCCAAATTGCCTACAAATTCTTCTGGTATTGAAAGCCTTTCTTAAGCTAGCCCCTTCCTACATTTCCAGTCTTACTCCTTACCATGTATTCTTTGATCCAATGACTCTGGCCTCCTGGCTAATTCATAAAAATGAAACCCATTTCATTTCTAAGCATTTTCTCTGACCACCTGCCCTCTTGTCTGGAAGGCTCCCCATCATCTTTGCTTATTGACTTCCCTGGCTTCCAGCTGAAGTTTCAGCTTCTAAAGAAAGTCTTTGTCAAGACCTTTTAAATCAAATACCTTCCTTCTTTTAATTATTTTCTGTGAATCCCACATATGGCTAGTTTTTATATATTTGTCTTCTTCATTAGATTGTAATCTCCCTGAAGGGAAATAGACTGTCTTTTGCTTCTTTACATCTACCAACACTTAGCATAGAGCCCCGAAGTAGATGCTTCATAAATAGTTATCAGTTTGTTTATATGTTATACACATAAAAACACAAGTTCCCTCCTAAGAGGCTAGGTCATGTTTAAAGTACTATTGGTGCTCATGAGTTTAATACTGGATCAACTTGAAAGTTTTAATTTTCTCCCTTCTTGAAACTAGACAGAAAAGCTAGAAACTAGAAGTCTCTTTCTGGGCTTCTTAGTGCCACCTCCCTGATTCCTGGGAGCTCGTTGCATTGTCACCAGACTGTGAGGACATGCAAATAATTTTATCCCTACTGCAATTCAGTATTCCTTAGCTCAATACCATCCTCTGTAACCTACCCACTAGTTAGGGCTTACAGGCATGTGCCACCACATCCAATTTTGTATTTATACTTTCTACTTATCAGAGTTCAGGTTGTAGATTTGTCCATCAGGAGAATGTAATCTCCTTGATAGGAGAAATTGTTTCATTTAAACTTTGTGAGCTTTAAATCCTATCATAATTACTAACATTTGTACTTGATACTGAATAAATGATTGTTGTTTGACAGAACAAAACTTTGAGCAGTCTAATTTATTATAACCTAAATAAGCAATATCTTGATTGAAAATTTGTCATGATATTACAGTTTATGGATGATTTTACTATTTTGGAAAGTAGTCTAAATAAAGTCCAACCAAAATGAATGTGTGAGCTTCCTCATATGGGATAATATTCCTCTCAACAACATTTTCGTTATGGATTGTATTATCTCTATTTGCAAATATAAAAATTAATAAATATGGTTTCTTTAAGAAGACTATTACTCATAACATGATGAAGAATGAGATGAGCTGTACAAGAAGAATAATTTATATAACATCAACATTGTAAAGACAATTTATGAGCAAGAAAGATCTGTGATTGCAGAGGGAAGATATCAAAACATTCTATATATCTCTCCTATGATAGAGGCGATGAATTCTGAGTGCAAAATGACACATGCATATGAACATGTACATACATATTTGTGTGTATATAGCCAGTAAGAGAACCAAACACACACATACACACACACAAACATATAAACCCCCACCGAATATTCTTAATATATCTTATTTTACTTTCTTAACATGGATGGATTGTTGGGTTTAAAACAAGAAACATATAGGTTTGAATCCTTTTCCAACATAAACTAGCTGAATGACCATGAACAACTATTTTAGCTTCTCTCTAAAATTTTAAGTTGCCAATGAATTACTGATATGCAATGATGCTAAAAAGTGTCTCCATGACTATGATTTCCCCATATTCATAGAATCACAAGCCCAAGACAATTCATCTTCTCACTTTAAATATAGGTAAATAAAATTAATAGTTCATCCTGAAACTGCAACTGTCTAGTTAGTTTAATTCAAAACATTTAAATAGTCTTTTGAGAATACTTTGGTGTTTGAGCATATTAGATGACTATGATATCGTTTATCTTTCCTAAGTTGAAGGATATAACCTAATGACCGAAATAAATAAAATAGAATGGCAAGCCTGTTACCTGAAAAGAACACTAATATGAGAAATGTCATTTCTGACTACTTGTTTTGATTGACCAATTTAGTTAAATGATCATTTCCATCAAACTATCAACCTATTAAGCCAAGCCAATAGTTTGTTTGAATCATAGGTTCATTGTCTTGCCTCTGGGTCCAAGTTTTTAAGACCCAGTGGTAGAAATGAAAGCAGTTCTCTTAAAAATATAACTTTTATCTCTGTCCAGAATAAAACAAAACTGAAGAGTACTAAGAGTACATCCAGAAATCCAAGAGACTGATATTAGAGTTCCTTAATAGCTGTTATTTCTATTATAATTCAAAATATCAAAAGAATTTACTTGTTTTATCTCATTTAATCCTCCAAACAATCTGGTATGGTTGTTGATATTACCTCCCTATTTTATGGAGTGAGAAAAGTTAACTGATTTGGCATGAATCCCAATGCTAGCATATATACATATATATATATATATATATATATATATATATATATATGTATACATACATATACCTTAAGTAGGATTTGAACTCAGGTCTACCTGATCCCAAGTCTAGTTCTCTATCCACTATATCACAATTCCTTCCACAATTGAAACCATTTACAAAACTATTTTAATGAATCACAGAGAGTGGGGCACATTGAACTTTGGATTATATCTAATTTGCACTAAAATGCAAAAAAGTAAGTATTTGGAGAGAGTAATATGCAATAATCTATTATATGTCACTGGCCGTCACTACTTTAGTCTTTTTAACAAAACAAGTGCCTATGGGAGAAGAGAATAGAAGCAATGGAAGGGAGAAATATTTTCCCCCTGAACTAATATTTCTAAAAGTGAGGTCCTGGAGAAATAGGAGGAAGATATTAATTTCTACAAAGAACTAAAATAATCCCAAAATGGGTTTAAAAAAAGAAGTCAAATATGGTACTTGAGAAACTTTATATTCATGAAGGAAATAGAAATAATTAAGAAGGAATAATAAGCATATAAAAATCATGTATCAAAAGATAAAATTCAGAATAGCCTGAAAGGGAAGGGAATTAATGAGGCAAAAAAAGGAAAACTTCTTGGGAGAGGGCATAGCAAATGAATGATATTTTATATTAAATAAAAAGCATGCTTTTAAAAGACTTGTTCAAACCTGTAGGGAAAGAAAAAAGACTCAATGATGAGGTGACATAGATAAGTGAAAAAAACAATATCTAAAAATAAAGAAGGAAAATAAATGACTTAAAATGATAAAAAAAATTAAGGATGAGATAAAGGTCAGGGTATAGGGGAAGTCAATCTGTTGGAACATAATAGTAGAAAATTATTATAAATAAAAGTTATAAAAGAAAAGTGTTGATTTAAATGGTGAAGGAAAGAAAGTGAACCAAAAATCCTTGAGGAAAAATAAGCTTAAATCATAACTTTAAATGTCTCAAATCAGAGTGATAGAACACCTAAAAACAACAGCAATTTAGCAATGTTCTGTATAAGATAGTCTTATGCAAACAATAAAGATGTAGAAAATAAAATAAGGTAATGTCAAATATACATTAGCTGAATCTCAAGAAGGTAGAATTTTAAATATAATATCAGTCAAACCAAAATAAGAGTCATAAAATTAAAAAAGACAAAAAGGAGATTTAGTATACTATATTCAAAGGAGCCATAGATTATGAACTAATATTGTTCTACAGATAGACACACCAAATGGCACTTCTAAATTCACAAAAGAAACAAATTGAATTCAAAAAAGTCACAGATGGCACATGATAATTGGTGAAGATTAGGCTATTTTTCTCTCAGAGATGCATAAGTACATCAACAAGAGGTTGTTATTTTCTTTAAAGATATAAGAAAAACTATTAGAAAACTTAGTGCTGAAAACATACATATTTTTTAAAACAAAAAAGAAAACACATTTCTCCAAATAATGCTGAACCAAATATATAAATATACATATATACGTATGTTTGTATACACATACACATACCATTTTTTGGAGACTACAGAAAAATTATAAGTCAATATAAATAGCAACAGTATTAAAGATAGCTTTTTATAGAACATATGATAATAACATAACAACTAATACAAAGAATACAAATAATAGATAAGGTCATGTACAGAAAATTTAATATATCATGTAAAAGGAATGGATCCTAAATAAAATAATAGAAACAGCTGTAAAAAAGAATTATAATAATAGTTAATATTTATATAATATTTTAATTGTGCAAAATACATATCTTTTCATAATGAGAAAAATTTTCTGACATTTAGCTAAAATTATCCATAAAAATATTTTTCTGAAAACAAAAATAAAATTTCAGAAAAATGTGAGGATTAACAAATTTATTATAGAATTTTAAAAATCAGAATTATCATCAATATACAAGTCCAAAATAAACACAACAAAAAAACTTCTTAAAATTAGAGGATAGGTAAAATTGAAGACCAAATACTTTAGAGCTAAAAGGTGGACATTTGGTATAACACAAAAATATTGTCAAACATTGGTAATGTCATGAAGGAAGAAGCAGGAACATATCAAACTATCAAAATTAAAAATGAATAAATTGAAATGACATGAAGAAATAAGTAAAAATTATCCAAACTGTATAATTGAGATTAAGGAAAAAACTGAAAAATGACTTCAATAACATAAAATGCCCAAATTAAAATAATAAGAAATAAACAGGGTCGGGTAGGTGACACAGTGGATAGAGCACTGGCCCTTGAATCAGGAGTACCTGAGTTCAAATCCGGCCTCAGATATTTAATAATTACCTAGCTGTGTGACCTTGGGCAAGCCACTTAACCCCATTGCCTTGCAAAAAGCTAAAAACTAAAAAAACTAAAAAAAACATAAAACAAATTTGCAAGATTCAACTAAGAAAGTCATGTAAATGCAAACAAACAAAAACAAACCATGGAGCAGTTGAATTTGCTAGTGAATTCTAAGAAAAATTAATGCATATTATAAATATCAAACTCTCAAAATTAATAAAGAAAATTTCACCAAATTTTTCTGTAAAAAATGGCTATACATTTAAACTAGTGATATATAAAGCAAAGAAAAAATACCATATTCTAATAATACTAAAAATATTAACATGAATATTTTTTAAAATCATAAGAAGATTCACCAAGACTGTCAAAAGGATATTTCTAATAGTGAAGAGGTCAAATGATATGAATAAATACTTTAAATAAAACTTTTACAAGTTATTACTCATCATTTGAAAAATTTTCCCAAATCAGTGAGTTCATAATTGATAATTATGCACTTACTATGTGCCAAATGAAAACAACTCTGTGTTTCCACACCACATCCTGCAAGTTGAAAAAGATAGTATTCAATGTTGAAGGGACTGAATAAAAAGTTAAACATTTCTTTAGTGTTCTCTACACATGAAAGACTTCTCTTTTTTTCTATACCTTCCTGCTAAATTCAGATTATGGTCTGATTTTTTTTAAGAAATGGAAAGGAATAGAATACCTAAATTAAACTTTAATCACAATGTTTTAAAATAAATTATTAAAGAAATATATAGTGAGCATCTCAAAAAGAAAGACAATTGGATAGAAGCAACATGTCTTCAACAAGAATAGGTCTTGTAGGGCTGATCTGTTACAATTGTTTAATGCCTTGGGGTGTACCAATAAAGTCCTTTTGTTGTATTTCCTGAATTTGCCTTTCATTAACCAGGTCATCTCCCAACCAGCATTTTCTTTTGAACAATTTTTACTTCACTCTTATGGTTTTCATTGGAAAAGACCACCATCTAATATATCAGTGATTAGCTGTGAACAAATCTGAAAATTTAACTCCCAAATTCAAAAATGATACAGAGAAATGGATTGCAATTAAAAGAAATAATTCCTTCTCATTTGGGCAAAAATAAAAAAGGAAAAAGAAAAGAGAAAAGAAAATATGTATGTGAAAGAGGCAGAGATGAGCAATAGTTTTTTTTTCCCAGCATGAGAGTATTGCCAAAGGCAAGGGTATACTTGGACTCCTGCCAACTCCCACTTAGGCAAGCTACTAAGACTTTGGACAAGAAAAACTTGACAGTTTATCTCTACAATTTGAGCAATAGAGCTCAGTTTGGACACATGTGGAAACAAATTTATTTAGATAAATACAGAATCATTGCTTATTGCCAGCTGCACATGTTAAAAACTGGATTTGAAAAAAAACTAGAAACTAGGAGAAAAAGAAAAAAAAAAGAGAGACAAACTTTAGGCACCCTTAAGAAACCACTTTTCTAGGGGAAAATCAGAAAAAGAAGTAAAAATTTGGCAGGCCCCAACAAAGAAGTGATCTAGGCAGTGATGGGTTTGATGAGGTTTCCACTTTATAAATTCTCTAGGGTATACAACATCTTTTGTTAGAGTACTGTGGAAGGGAATATCTTGTTACCCATAAAAAAAAAATCTTTTGTGAGCCAGCACAGAAAGATTAGGAGGGTGAAGTCTCAAAACAGCTCTCCTAAATGTCATTAATATTGAAACCCTGATTTGTGATTAGACATTCAGTGAGAGATAAGGAGGACAAATTTGAGATTAAGTTTCTCTTTCTGGCTTCAACACCTAGGCCAGGTGAGCAAATATAGAGTTTAAAAAAAAAAAAAGAGGAAAAACATTTCTTCCCTATATTGTAGAAATTTATACCATTACAAACTAGTAAATAAAAATGGTAATTAAAAAACAATACCTTCACTATAAATTTCCAAATTATGGCAACTGCTAAAACATTTTAATGAATTTAAGGGTTTTCAACTAGGATTAAGTTTAAGCATAAGCAAATCACATCTTTTTCCACTTCTGAAGGAAAGTAGATGTACTATTTTAGTAGAATTTGATTTCAAATACTAAGGGAATAAACAGAACTGGAACTAGTGTAAAATGATTCTACAGAATTTAACTATTTATGTAAATTCGTCACAAAATCACCTAATTTGAAGTGGAATATGTAGTAGAATGTTAGACAAGAATAAGAAGAAATGTACCTAAAACATTAAAATAGGGAAATGAGGA
Source organism: Macrotis lagotis (assembly GCF_037893015.1). Taxonomy (NCBI): domain Eukaryota; kingdom Metazoa; phylum Chordata; class Mammalia; order Peramelemorphia; family Peramelidae; genus Macrotis; species Macrotis lagotis. The sequence goes on from NC_133659.1 coordinate 292,934,818, forward strand.
ATCAGAATGTAAAATGAAAAATGACAAAATTTGTAAGCTTAAATCAAAGTCCATTGGAGGTTTGCTTCCAATGAGATATGAAGAATATGAAAAACTTTTCAAGAAAATGCACATTAGCAGATTCAGACAGCACTCTGTCCTTGAAAGATCATCTAAAGGGCATTTCAATCTTTTATAACCTCTTGAACTCCTAAAGAGGGAGCAAACAAATCTGAATCTGGCAAGAGAAGGCCCTTCCCATACTTTGCTTTGAGTTTCTTGGGACTGAACATGCAAAGAATACTGGAAACCTTGAGATGAAAGATGAGGAACGAGCTTTAATCTACCTTTTAATATATTCTGGTGGTAATATGTTAGAACACAAAGGAATTCATTTGATTTATTACAAGATCTTAAAGAAACTGAATAAAAAGATTATGAGGAGGTGACAATTCTACACTATTTTTGAAAGTGGGCTACCTGAAAGCTGTGGGAACAAATTTCTAATAACCCTTAGAAAAATTGATATTTTACATACTTCCAGGAATGATTATAAATCTACATTTATTTTCCTATAAATTTGTCCTAAAACTAAGTTAAGAGAAAGACTGTACACATTAACAGTAACATTGTGAGATGATCTACTATAACAGATGCAGTTACTCTCAGCAGTTCATTGATCAAATACAATCTCGAGAGATCTGTTATAGAAAAGCTGTCCACATTCAGGGGGGGAAAATGATGTAGTCTAAATGCAGAGCAAAGCATACTACTGGTCACTTTCCAAAAGTTTTTAGGTTTTTATTTCTTATGGATTTTCCCCCCTTAGGTCTAATTCTTCTTTTGCAACTGACTAATATGAAAATATGTTAAATGCTTTTTATATGAACAACTTTTACCAGATTGTTCCCTTCCATATGGCAGTGTGGTAGAAAATGTGGAACTGATAAAATTGCAAATAGATGATTGCTTATAAGAAATTATTGTCTTAAATACTTCTGCAGTTATTGTCATATTGCTGTGTTGTCTCCAAATATCACCAAATATCACTATTAAGAATGCAGTCCTAAAAAAAAATGAAAAAAAGAATGAAGTACTAAGCAGACAGACATATTCTGTGTCCTTTGTTAGGCCCATACCTATAAGTTGGGATGTGCAGAACAATTTGAACTCAAGAGGTCATGCCTCAGTCACAGTATTCTTACTATTATACATAGGCTTAATTAACTTCTTTACTATTAACTAACATAGTCCATGTGACAACAGAAGGTCTTTAATATTATATACTATGTATGACCAGAAAGGTGGAACATATCAAGGAAAGTATGGAATGGGAGCACAAGGAAGAGCTAAAACCTCAGAAGAGTCTAGACCAATCCTGACTGGTGGAAAGAATAGATATGAACTAACAGTATAAACCTTATTTTAGCTTCTTTTGTGGATGTGTCCCTCCGAGGTTCTTCACATTGGCTTCTCCTCACAATCATAGTAATAATAAAGTGTTCTTCACTCAATCTGGTTTTCATTTACTTTCTGAGACAAGTCAGGACTCGCAACTGGGAAAGCATTGGGCACATTCAGGCTAACTCCCTATTCCTGCTGAGGGGTTTCTGATTCAGTTTACCACATTGAAAACTACTTTTTCACTTAATTGGGGGGGGGGGGGTAAAAGAAAATAATAAAGGAAAAATAGGAAAAAACCTCTTAATCTTGGTGTCTGTTAACTTCTGAATTAAATTATTACTAGAATGTGATATAAAATACCAAAAATTTAAAATTGAATGTAGATTTATGTTAAGGTGTACAATATAGTAATGAATGAGTTTCATTTGAGATATTTGACTATAATTAATAAAATTTATGAAATTGTATTTGGTTAAAAATTGCTATATATTGAAGTTATATCTTTGAACCAGCATAGTAAATAATAGATCTTAGTTTCAAAGATATTATTTTTTGTTAGGAATTAATAATCAATATAGATCATTAGTGTGTAGATTTATAGTGCTAAGAATTTTTCCGGTATATTGAGTCACCTATCATATATTCAACATGTGGGTGGAACTCCATAACTTTTTTCTTAAGTTATAAATGAAAGATTAATAAATGTATTTATGAAGTCACTGTTAACTGTTATGGAACATGAGGAAAACAATCTAGTCGCCAGCTATGATTACTGACTTTTTGCTATGTGAGATAAATATCACTTGGGACTATAATTCGGCATTTTTCTGAGGTTTTTTTCAGGTATGATTGTCTGGTCATCAAAAACAATAATACAGGGGCAGCTAGGTGACGCAGTAGCTAGAGTACCAGCCCTGGAGTCAGGAGGACCTGAGTTCAAATGTGACCTCAGACACATTATCTAGCTGTGTGGCCTTGAGCAAGCCACTTAAGACCATTGCCTTGCAGAAACCTAAAAAAATATAATAATATTACATAATTCAAAGGGAATATAGGAGGGTGATCTTAGTACTGATTAAAATATCTAAGTGTCCCTGAGGAAAGGTAAAGGGATGATCTTGCATAGACAAAGGTAGAATCCTTTTGACTCAGTCTCCCATTATGCTATTGTTTTATGGAAGAGAAAAGTTTCCCACCAGACTAATTTTGAACCTTATTATGCTACTTTGTGAGTGTTACTTGGTTATGTGATGGACTGTCAATTAATCCATGTCTTAACCTTACTCAACCTTTGGGTAAAAACTCTAATCAGAATGTAGGAAATAGCTTAGTCCCATTAGGACTAATCCTATTTTTCTGCAAACTAATCCTATTACCTGACAACTACTCCCAATGACTCTATAATGAGCAAACATTAATTCCACATCCTTATTGAAAAGCCTATCAAACAGCATTGCTTTACCCTACATATACATTATTTTGCTAGTATCTAAGAAAAAATAGCTCCTTGTTGGACTGTTGGCAGGTCCAACTCCAAATTTTTTTTTTTGCCTTGGGTTACCATTAAACTTTTTCCTTAAAACTAAAAGTCTTGAAATCCCATATTTCTGCTTTTGTCAAAGTTACTAAAATGGTTATTCAGTGGATATTATTCATGTAGATAATAGCAAAGTTTATTATAAAATATCTCATGCAATTCTCTGTATTAAAAACAAAAAGGTATGTGGTGGCTAGGTGGCACAGTGGATAGAGCACCGGCCCTGGAGTCAGGAGTACCAGAGTTCAAATCCAGCCTCAGTCACTTAATAATTACCTAGCTGTGTGGCCTTGGGCAAGCCACTTAACCCCACTGCCTTCCAAAAACCTAAAAAAAAAAGGTAGCACAATTAAGTAAATTCTTAACTATGTGAATAAAGTCCAAGATTATACAGGAATCTAGTTCAATGTCAACTTGTAATGAAGTGTCTAGTGATATATATCAATGAACTTTGGCCTTGTGTTTTTTTAATTTTTACTAATGACTTGGATAAAACATAGATAATTATCAAGGCAAAAATTTTGAACAGATGTTACCATATTAGCTATCAATTATGATCTGAACATATCTTGATGGACTATATCATCATGCCAAATTAACTGTGTAAAAATATATGAATTTCAAAAGTATTTTACTTGGATAAAAATAATTTTAAGTAGATGGTGAAGGAGTATGTAAAAGTTGCTTGTCTGGAAAGATCTGTAATTTTAGGGACCTATTACTTTATTATGAGTCATCAGGGTGATTTGGCATACCAAAAAACGAGCATCATTTAGGTTAATTTTATGGTCACATTTTCTAAGAATAAAAATTGTATGTTCTGCTCTAAAGTCTCAGTCCTTGAAAAATCTAATAGTATTTAAGGCATACCTTCTAGAGTAGTGAAGGGCTTTTATTTAAAATTATATTACAATGAGTTGATAGAATTGGGCATATTTTTCATTGTGAAAAGATGGAGCTGGGTTTGGGAGAGAGTGAAGATGATTGTCTTAACATATTTGAAAAGCTGACAAGGAAGAAGATAGATTTGTATTGTTTGATTTGAGAGGAAAGATCCAGAAATCAAAACTGCAAGGTCTGGATTTCAATATTAAAGGGTCAGTGTTTAGAATTTTAAGGTACTTTTTGTTTTACCTGGGAAAATTTAATTTAGCATTGACGTAAGACAAAGACAACACAAAATTAACCTGGAGAAAGAAGAGGAAATGTAAAAAGAGGGACACTTGAGGAGCTGGGCTTTATGTTTTCCAATCTTTATTCAGTTTTAGCCTTTCTCCAGGGCCCAATAAATAGCAATGAGCTCTCCCTCATTTCATTTCAGTAGTGGAATGTGACATGTAGAGAAGCGTGATTCTGAATGTCTCAGGGAAGATTTTCAGCAGTGAATATACCTCGGGCACAAAGCAGCATGGAGTCCTTGGCTGCATCATAGGGATATTCTTTGGAAGGCCTCTTCAAAACAGATAGTATTGTGTGTAGACATCTGATGCCTGCCATACCATTTCAGCAATATACTAGTTAACAAAGATGATGCCAATATCATCCCAATTTAGAAACTGCCAGAAGGTGTTCTCGATTTCTATGATGGTCTTATCCTTCAGCATCAAGAATTTTGAACAGCGATTCTTGTTAACCTCCTTGATGCCACCCTGCAGAAAGTCCTCATCTCCAATCACAGCAATCAGCTTCCCTCATCTAGCCATTCTGGAGGCCACTACACTTCACATAGAACCCTAAGGTATTTCTAAGACTTGAGTATACTAAAATTCCTTTAATGGTTATAGTTCCCTCAATTGTAAAATGGTAAATGTAGTCTAGAATCTAGAATCTTAGACCCATTCCACTACAAATCTATGATCAGGGGTTGCAAAGAGGCAACTTTGTGTCTATGGAAAAAATAAAACTAAAACAGCCAAAACCTAGGAAGAAGAGATATACCAAAGTGGAATAAATTGCAGCATGATCCACTTCACAGGTGTTCAAAGAGGCTGGTAGGTGGTGTAGCCATTGAGATTACTTCCAAATACAAAATTCTGTGATTCTGTAAAATACTTTAAAGTACATTCTTTCAATTCCTTTGTCTTTTTCTGTCAAAGTTAAACAGTCATAGGGTTTTTACTTAGGGTAAGAACTATTTTTTTTCTTTCAGTTCTTGAAACTCCTTTACCATTAGATTGTATTAGCTATTAATATTTAGGAACCCCAAGTCACTCCTATTTGAAGGTAGATTCCAACAGTTCCAACAGAAAGCATCTAAAATCTCACTATCTCTGTGGAAAAATATTATTTCATTTGTCAAAATGATCATCCTTGCCTTAGCTTGCCTTTATAGAAATCAAATGCTGTAAGGCTGCTCACTTGAAACACTCAATATCAGTCTTATTCTGCTTCCACTCCTGATTCTTTGTACTATCTAAGACTCAAGCTCTTACTTCACACCTTTAATTTTTTTCCATATGAAAAGCATTTATTTTCCCTTCCTCCCTCTTATATCCCTCACAAAACCTTCAAATAGACATAGACAAACAAAATGAAAATCCGCACTAAATATTTTCAAGAACATGTGTTCTGTTCTTCCTATAGAGTCCACCAATGCACCATCAACAGGTAAATAGCATTGTTCTTCGGCCCTCTAGAATCATAACTGATAATTGCATTGATCAGATCACTTTTGTGTTTCAGACATGTCCTAGGTTTGACTCATTAATTTATATTGATTCTTTGATTAGATCAAGATTATATATGTTTCACCCCAAAATGAAACCTCCTGACTCACCCCAAACTTTGGTATTAGTTACTATCACTGTAATCCTTGCCCCAGTATCACACAGACCTCCTTCATAGCATAGAAATTGGCTCTGACCAGCCCTGTCTTGTGTTTATGATTTGACTTTTTCATGCTCATCTTAGTAACTAATGACTCAGGGAATTGACCACAAAAAAAATGTGTTTTTCGTCTTTTTTTTTAATCAAGTAAATATTTGTATATCAGTCATTTTGTGCAAGAAAACTTGAAAAAATGAATGACAGGACATAAAGAGAAAACAGTTTGCTTTTGTCTGTGTTCAGATTAACACCAGTTCTTTCTGTGGAGGTGGATCAATCAGGAGTCCTTTGGAATTGTCTTAGATCATTGCATTGATGAGAATAGCTAAATCATTCAAAGTTGTTCATTTTATAGTATTATGGGTACTATATACAATGTTAGTTCCATTCTCTTTACTCTGCATCAGTTCATGTGAGTCTGAGCATGTTTTTCTGAAATTATTCTGCTTATCATTTCTTATAGCACAATATTCCATTATATTCAAATACTACAACTTGTTAATCCACTTACCAAATTGATAGGGATCCCCTCAAATTCAAATTCTTAGCCACCATAAAAAGAGTTAATGTAGGTAAAAAATAATTTTTTTTTCAAAGAAGAAAAGAGAAACTTTAATTCAACAAAATTTATTTTAGGGTCTTCTTTGTTACAGATACATTTGAAAGAGCCACAGTGGAATAGTAGTTCAAGTCCCACTCATGATGTATACTGGTTATGCAAATTTTGGCAAGATACTTAAACTGTTGTAGGCACAAAAATAATAGGATAATTTGATGATTATGTTTGTACTTCATTCTTAAAGAAGATCATGACATTAGGGAAGTCCTCAAGTAGCTTACATTCTCTAGGACCAGAGAGTTAGGTAGTAACATGGACAAAACACTGGATGTGGATTCAGGAAAACGAGAATCCTTTCTAATTAGCTTTAGACACTTATTAGTTATATAAATCCAGGTATGTCTCAGTTTCCTCAACTGTCAAATGGGGGGGGGCGGTCCTAATACTTCCCTGGGTTGCTTAATGGAGCAAATAAGATAATTTGTAAAGTAATTTGCACAGTTTCTAATATAGAGGAGACTCTTTTCAAAAAAGTTAATGGTATTTATTTTTCCAATTGCATGCAAAGATAATTTTCAATATTCATTTTTCTTGAGTTCTGCATAGTGACTTGTCCAGAGTTACAGAGGAATGACGGGGGTAACATTGGATTACAAATCAGGCAGCTCATTTAGAACAACTCATTTAGAAGATTCAGTTCTACCAATAGAACCTAAAAGATAATCTCAATTTAGGAACAGATTTTAGAAAAAGGTGAGGGAATTGCAGCACCACTGTCCATTTTAAACACACCTTGGGCTTTGTGGAAAATAATAGGCAATGGATGTTAGCAATGCAATATAACATTTTTTAGGCATGTTCCCAAGGTCTCATTATTCTGTCTGTGTATTCTAATATTGCAGCTGCTTGAAATGGATTTGCAGCTTCAAACTACTGTGATACATTCTCACTCCAAAGTTTATATTTAAAATGCCTTTTCTCACATCAGGAATGAATTTATGAGGGATGTGCATATTGGTGAGCTTTTTTAAAATACCATTTTAGCTGAATTATCTTTGTTTAATGCAAAGTTCCTTAATAAAAGAAAGCAAGAATAATCGTTCTCTTACCTCCATTTTTGCTACCTTAGCAGAACTAGAGAAAATGGAAAGCAATCAATTGTTCTCACTTATGAATAGATATCAATAGTATTTTCTGAAGTACATTAGATTTTTCTTTCTTTAAGCCTCTTTCAGGAATATGACTATACATACATACATATATATATATGTACATATAGATGGATTAAAATGAATAAAGCAAAAACCTTCCTGTATGAATAATGTAGTTTCTTAGCAATATATCAGATGGGTTTTCAAAGAGTATTTGATCTAATGTCTGTGTTAGGAAGTCTTAAATATTTAAGATTAATGCCAATAGTAGGAAGATAAAGGTGAAGTAGTAGATAGAGTATCAGTCTTGGAGTCAGGGGTCAGTAAAAGACATTTGACTCTTACTACCTGTGTGACCTTGGCTAACTCTAATTGTCTGGCATCCCAGGCCATCTCCATTTATCCTGATTCATATATGGTCCCTGGACCCAGATGGCTAAGTGAGGTAGGTGGCTTAGCATAACACTGCCCCATTAAGATCCAATTCATCATGGCATCACCTCCCTGATGTCACAATCTTCTTTGAAAAATGAAGGACAGGGAGCGGCTAGGTGGCATAGTGGATAAAGCATTGGCCTTGGAATCAGCAGTACCTGGGTTCAAATCTGGTCTCAGACACTTAATAATTACCTAGCTGTGTGGCCTTGGGCAAGCCACTTAACCCCATTTGCCTTGCAAAAACCTAAAAAAAAATGAAGGACAATGGGGGTGGCTACGTGGCACAGTGGATAGAGCACCGGCCCTGGAGTCAGGAGTACCTGAGTTCAAATCCAGCCTCAGACACTTAATAATTCCCCTAGCTGTGTGGCCTTGGGCAAGTCACTTAACCCCATTTGCCCTGCAAAAACCTAAAAAAAAATGAAAGACAAACATAATCATCATATTATCATTAGAAGCAGATCTCTTGACCCTCTCCCTTTCTCTAATATCCAATATTATAATCATTATCAGTAAGCATTTATTATATGACCTTTCTATCTGTTGAGTACAGTGAGAGAGCTGATAATGCAAAGAAAAGTTAATATACATTGCCTGTAATTAAAGAATCCATAATCCACTAGGGGACAGAAAGGTATAAATAACTGAGTATATTTGAGCTATGTATAGTGTAAATGGAAATAAATAGAGACAAGGAGATAATATGGATGGATGGATGGATTGGGGAAGAATGAGTTAAGATCTTTAGTAGAGAGTGGGACATAGGAGTGGTGAGGTCAGAAGTTAAGACAGAGTTATGGGCATGAGAGGAAATAAGGTGGTAGTACCTACTGAAGATGGCCTTATCAAGGTTAGTCACAAAATGGGGGAGAGATATGAGACTTGATAGCAGGAATGGACAAATCAGAGTTTTTTATGTTTTTTTTTTTTTTAAGAATGGGAAGATATGGTTCTGTTTGTAGTTAGTAAGAAAGTGGCCAATAAATAATCCAAGAATAAAGATGGAAGGAGAAAGGAAGGTATTTAATTAGAATTAAAGAAATTATTCAATACATTACAAATCATTTAAAGTTTTCTGCCTGTTACTTTGGATGAGGTATCTAAATCATTTAAATATTTGTCCAAATACCCCCTTTTTACCCCCTTGAAATTCAGCTTATGTTAAATCTAAGTACAATTGATTAATATTTTTCCTGTTTTCTTTTAATTTTCCTCAAAAACAGCACACTTAAGTATATGAGTTCTTAAAGGGCAGAAAATGTTTCAGTTATGCCTTTCTATTCTCACTACATAGTATAATGCATCATGCATAATGTATTTATAAATAATTGTTAATTACTTGGTTTCAGGAGATGCCTCTTATATGCAGGAACAAAATAATTGTCCCTCATATTGACATTCCAAATAATGTATTTCAAAGTCTTTTTTTTCCCAAATAAACATTTTACTTTGAAACAAAAAAAAGAAAGTGGAATTTAAGTTGAATCTTAATGTAAACCAGGGAAGACAAGACATTTATGAGAAAGAAATTATTCTAAGAAGGAGGAAATAACTTATATAAAAAGGCACAGATTGTGGAAATATAATGCCTTATTTGAAGAATAACTTGGAAGGCTGTAGTTGCTAGGTTGTATGATCCATAAAAAAGATATAAATATTGCTACTAAATTCTTTTAATTGTTATCACCGAATTTTCTCAAAAAATGAAGATGAAAACAGTTACATTTGCAAACAAAGATAGTTGCAGTTTTCCAGAAGTTTTGAAAGTAAACAGTTATTTTAGATAGACTTATGGTATTAAAAAAATCACACAGTATATTTATATTAAAAGCTGCAGGGAAATTGTTAAAAGTACCTGAATGATAATAAGCTTGTTTATTTTGGGTTTTTTTTTGTTTTTATTTAGTTTATTTAAGCAACTCACCTGGGATTTAAGAGTACTGGTTTCTCTTGAAGGGAAGTTAATTTACTGAAAAAGGTATTAAAATGGATTCTTTATTCTTTTCTGTTCTTCAAGTTTCAACTCAAATGCCCCGTCAATTCAATGTCCATTAAGTAATAAAATAAGATAGATGATAAGCACACAAAAAGAAAAATAGTAAACTTTTCCTGGCCTCGGTCTCCTGAATAGGTTGGTAGAAATACATCATATACATATACACAAATTAAGATAAGTTCAACTGTTGAGCAAAAGAGCAATAGTAGCTGGGAACATCAAGGAAAAAAATGTCTTATGTAGCTTGACAAACAATCCTGGACTGAGCCTTACATCTTTAGTGGATTAAAAAAATAATAAATAACAACAAAGAGGAAGAAAAACTAAACAAAAAACCCCCCAAAAATCCCTTTAGAGTCTGATGAACACTTTACAAAAATTATCTCATATCTTTCCCTTATTCCTAAATTCATCAAACTGAAAATGACTAATTTGCAAACATGTTTATCAAAATTATGCTTGAGGGGGCAGCTAGATGGCACAGTGGATAGAGGGTTCTGGAGTGAGGAGGACTTGAATACAAATCTGATCACAGACACTTAATAATTGCCTGACTGTGGGACCTTAGGCAAGTCACTTAACCCCATTGCCTTGCCAATATACATATATATATATATATATATATATATATACACATATTTGTTTAATGTTAGCCTGATTATTCGTTGCTGAGAGGAGGGGGGAGAAGGGAGGGTGGAAGAAAATTTTGTAGATTAAAAATATACATATGCATATAGATAAATGTTGAAATAACTTTCATAACATATTTAAAAAATAAAATGTCAATTAAAAAAGAATACTAAAAAACAAATAAGAGAAAGTTATGGGAGAGAGCCTGTGTAAAGCATAGAGACAATACAAGTAATGCTGAATGTACAAAATAGCTCATGGGCCAATTTGGCATGAATGCAGAATACAGTAAGAGAAGTAATAAGAAACATCTTCAAAGGCAGGCATGAAGCCATTGGGGAAAACAGCACTGGATTTGAGAATCTGAATTTAAATTGTGGGTCTTTCACATTATTCAGTATATGACCTCAGACAATTGCTTCACCTCTCTAGGCCTCAGTTTCTCAACCTATAAAATAAGAGAATTGTGATTTTTAAGGTTCTTTATATATATGATGCTATTGGGTATCTCTCTTGGAAAGAGTTTATAAGTGACATCAGAGAGTAGGCAGAGAAATCTTGTTTTTATTTTATTGATTAATAACCATATGAGAATGATGAAGACCATCAATAGAAGGAATAAAAAGACAGTCAATGATTACTCTAAAATTTTAAAACTGGGTACCTGAAAAAAGATTAGTGCCTTTGACAGGAATGAAGAATTTAAAAACGCAGTTAACTGGGGGAAGGAAAGAGGCCTAGTTTCAAAATAACTTGTAGCATTGATTGCCTTTTCAGATGAATATACAATGAAAGCCTGGAAATCAGAGGACTAAGGAAGCATATACAAAATTATGTAGCTACAGAGGTGAATGGATGAAATCAATTCATTAAGCCTTTGAAAAAGAGTTCATCCAGGACTCCTGCTTTTGACCCAGTCTTCTCATTCCAGGTAACAGATGCCTCTCATTTCCATAAATGAAAAGTTCTATTTTACTGAATACTTGTCTGAGTCTCCTTTGCACTAAATTATTATATGAATACAGAGCAAAGTCAAAAGGTAAGACATACATATCTCAAAATTTGTTATGGTCCTCTAATAAGAACAAAGCAATTTAGTGGTCTAAAAACAATTTCACTCTTCAAAATGTGTAGTAAGTAGAGTGACCAAATATTAAGAACCTGTATAAAGCTAAATGGAAAGAAATTCTCTTGACAAATATGAATGCGGGCAGCTAGGTGGTGTAATGGATAAAGCACCAGCCTTGGAGTCAGAAGTACCTGGGTTCAAATCCGGCCTCAGTCACTTAATAATTACCTAGCTGTGTGGCCTTGGGCAAGCCACTTAACCTCATTTGCCTTGCAAAAAACCTAAAAAAACCCCAAACAAACAGACAAATATAAATGCAATAACAGGAATGATGACCTCAAAAAGCAGATCATCATTTCTTAGGGATATTATTGAAAGGAAGTCACTTCAAGAATGAATTGAACTTGATAGGTAACCTCTGAGTCTTAGATCCTTTGATTATTTTCCTGTTCACATTGTAAAGTCCTTTAGGAAAGAAAGTTATATTTCATTGTTGCATCGCCAGGACTCAGTACAAGATCTTAAATGTAGTAGATGCCAAAGAATATTTCTTGAATTCAATTTTATCAAACTGCTCTAGAAATTCCTATTTTGTACAGTTCTTGTGAGAACTCAATGAAATAATTTATACAAATATGCTTTGCAACATTACAGTGCTGTACCAATATGAAGCTTTTTTATCTTCTTATTATACAGAAATTATATTTGATAGTAAAAATTAAACATTCCAATTGTTAACATTATTATTTTCTCTTTTAAAAGATCAATAATATGAGACTTCTATAAGGTAACTTAAGGCCTATACAAATACAAGAGAATCAGGTGATAAATATTTGGTTGATATTTCATTGTCATCCCTATGAGCAGCAAATTATCTTCAACTATATCGTTAATGAAAGCCTGTAATAACTGTTTCATTTAAAAGGCAGCACAAGGGGACATATGGTGCTGGTTCATTATACTAATGTCACTATGACCACAGATTTGTTTTAAAAAAGACTTTCTATGTGGAAAATATTCCTCTCAAAAATAAACATAATTTATTGTAGCTATATTTTAAAATTTAAAACTAATTATTATTATTATTGCTACTACTACTACTATTACTATTACTACTACTCTCATTAGGCAATGTAATGTTTTTAAACAGACCTCACAGAGTGCTGAAATTGTTCTATCTTAATCATATATCTATTCTGAAATAATCATATTTCAACTTTGGCTCATTTCTTCAAATTCTGTCACCTATGAGCATGGAAAACAATTATTAAGACTTTTCCTTGTGTTATGAGGCATCAGAATATGTAGAAAAATCTGAGATCTCGAATCAATAGCAATCTAGGTTCCAATCCTGCCTTAGATATCAGATATGTGATGATGGTTATTTGACCTTTCTCTCTGAGTTTTTTTCTCTATCTGCATTTGCAAAATGGAATATCATTCTACTTATCTTATGGTGCTATAGCAAGGATCAGATGGGAGAATGCAACTTTATAACTCTACAGAAGCACATCATATAGAATTAATCACATTATAATTATATAATCACATAATCATTTTTATATTTTCATGTAGCTTACTAGCAAGTCTCCTTTACTAAATCTGCTTGAGAGGTGCACCTGTTTTTAGTTCTCTTTTTATCTCTACAGTAATTAACAATATCTGGCATATAGTGGAACTTTTAAAAATATATATATATGTGACTCTTCAGTTAATGTTAGTTTTCTCTTCTTATAAAAACTAATGTTTAATTAAAACTATTTTTTTTCAATTTATATCACTTTCCCTCAAAAGATCAAACTTCACTCTCTTCCTTTCCCACAATTCTCTGCAAGAAATTATAATTAAGCAAAATAAAACAATTCATTGGTTATATTTGATATATATGTCTCATTCCTTGCTATCATCTACTAATGCTGCCTAGAGAGAGAGAATATGTCCTTTAAAATCAATTCTGTTGAGTCAAGATTGGTCTTTCTAGCCAAAGAAGTTCTATTTACTAGTGTTGTTTTCCTTTAAGGTATAATAGTCATTGTTTGTGAAACATTTGTTTATTCAGAATTGTTTTTTTCTTTTACATGACCCTATAATTTCCATCTGGACAATGTGATTGGTTACCAGAAATTCAAAAATCATGAGGCAGTCAGTATATGAAAAGTAGGATGAAGTAGGTTTATTGAGAAATTTAGAGCATTTTAATACCCATAATTTGATATATTGGAATTACTGTCATTCACCTATTAACAGAACTTTGAAGCATTTCAGTACTTCATGGTAGATTCTAAAATCCTTTGCAATATAAACTGAGAATATTGTTCAAAGGTGATATACAAATATTTGCTGAAATCAGTAAGGATTGTGATTTGCATTTTTCATTCCAAATCCTTTGGAATTGTTGTGGATCATTGTCTTGATCAAAATAGCTAAGGATGTTGGCTTTGTTTTCTTTTTAAACAATTGATATCTTTACAGTTTGGTCATTATTTTTCCTGGTGCCCTTCTGGTTCTGATCACTTCAATTTATACCAGTTTATATGAGTCTTACCAGGTTTTTCCTGAAAGCATTCTGCTTGTTATTTCTTATAGCATAATAATATTTCTTTGAAATCATATCCCACATTGCCATTGCCACATTGCTATGTAACCCCTCAATTTATGATTCTTTGCCCACGTAAAAATGTCTCCTGTAAATGTTTTTGTATATATATATATATATATATATATATATATATATATATATATATATATATATATATATATATACCTTTTTGTTGGTACTGTTCTCTTTGAGATATAGACCTAACAGCAGTATAACTAGGTCAAAGGATATAGGCACAGTTTGATAGTCTTTGGAGCAGAGTTACAAGTTGTTCTCCATAAGAGTTGCACTAGTTCACAATTTTGCCAGAATTGTACAGCGTCCCAATTTTTATCCATCCTGTAAACATTTATCATTTTCCTTTTGTTTTAGAAATTTCCTACAGTGTTTTTAATGTTTGAAGATCTGCTCACAGCCACAAAAGTTCATGTCTTTCAATATCATAAAAATGCATGGTATTGAAAAACATCATTGCAAATGGTTGCAATTCCTTTGCAGAGCATAGGAACCATATGCAGTATAAGTAACCAGCATATTAACAATGATATGTCCTGTTATTTTAGATCAGGCCTATGAAAGGCTAATGAGGTGTGTCAGGTTTAGAAATAACATTAAATGAGACATTTGTATATCATATAACAGTCAACAAAAGGAAGCTTTTAACCAAAGTATGAAAAGAACACTTAAGGACACTGTCCTGAACAATTTTTCTGTCCCTGTGTTGACCATATTGGTTAGCTGGTTAAATCTGAAGGAGGAACCATTTCTGCCTTCAAAGTGAATTCTCCAGTATATAGACCACCAGGAAGCTATTTCAATGACTGTAGATTTAATTATTTGTATCACTTAAAGCACAAAGCTAATTTTAAAGCCTTTTAAGGAAAAACTGGTTAGCGCTCTATACAAGAGAAACGGCATAGACAATATTATCATGAACATGATGTCATTCCACATGTCTATAAATCACTCCCTCACTTATTTTATATATAATCTATTATATTTTTTGCAAGATTTGAATCAAATCAAGTTGTCTCTTTCACAGGGCCTTGATTTTTTACCTCGCAAACATCTTTAACTTAATTGTGTCCATTCCTTTTACTAAGTATATTGTTGCAGGCTTGTTCTGGAACCAGCAGTTAGCACTTTATTAAAGCCAATTTTTAAGTTTTTAGTATTAATAATTACACCTGAACAAGAGACAAATGTTTTAAGTCAGAGCTCAATTCATTATTTTACAGACTGTCTAGACTTAATAAAGTGATGGAGAAAACATTAATAATGAAGATTAAACTTAAGTGTATCATCCATTTTGATAATTAAACTTTAACCAGCATAGTATTAATTTTAGGTTCCATGATATCAAGGAATATTTTTTTCTCTTTGTATTCCCATTATGTAAAATGCTATCTGACAAATAATAGATACTTAACTTATTTCTGAATCAGCCATATAAAAATTGTCAAAGACAATAGTTATGGATATGGTCTCAAGAAATAAAAGCAGTAAGAGAAT